>NC_140920.1:30302557-30566679 GCF_045865225.1 Trachurus japonicus
TACAGATTTATATTTTCAATCTCATAAATGCACTTGGAATAAATGCATTTTCAACAAAATCAATAATATATAGAAGATTAAAACACCACGATTGTAGTATCGTATTCACAGGGGCAACTGCTTATTTACGTTTTTCTCCCTTTTTGTTTTCCATTTTAACTGTTTTCTGGCTGCCTAAAACAGCAGAACAATTAGGCAAAGTGTGCCTTTGAGTGTTACTCAGTGTAACAATCCCCCTTATGTAAGGGGACCACCACATCCTTAACAGTAGTAAAATTTTTCCCCGGACGAACCCCTTTTCTTCGTGCACAAACTCTGCACCGTCTGGTCGGGTTCTGCTTTTTTGCTGTTGGCAATATCTGGACAAGAGCATGAGCTATTAGCAATTCTGTTATCCAGCCTGCTCCTTGGGTCATAGTTGTAGGGGGCTCTAGGTGTTTTTTTGAGGTGGAGGTATTTCTCTCCCTCAGCCGCAGTTTGACTAGCTTGTGCCACCGGCTCTTGTCCTGGTCCAAGATCTTCACGAGGCTTTCAATAGAAGGACCGCAATGTGTTGTATTTGTACTGTGGGTTCTTTGCTTTAATAGAACACAAAAGAATTAAAGAGACTGATCTCAAAGAGATATGTTACAAATTTTCTGGTCCATTTGCTCGATTTTCGAGCAAATGGATAGTACACAATATTTTTGATCAAATTTAATCTACCAAATTCATTGCACTGTTTGTAGCTCACAATGCATTCTGGTTTTGTTTTGGCAACTTTATCTTTGTGGCCTCTACAGCCATACACATCCATACTCCATGTTTGTTCTTGGTGAAGGGTTGTTACCATTTTTACGATTTATTTGTCATGCCATGCAACAACCATCACATTATACTATTGTGACGCAAGATTGTCCTCTCCAGCCTGAAGGTCAGCTTTAGTGATGTTTTGGAGGACTGGTGGTTCACCTCTTTTTTTATACCACAAAGTACCACAGACATGGGTTTCCAGATGAAGTAGGGCGCTCACATAATGACACCGAATTGTAATAATTATCAACATAATTTGAAGCCAACCAGCTAGGCGAACACGATAGAGAGACGACTGTGTCTCCAAGGGCAGAGGCTTGTCCATCATAGGGTTTCAAGTTGAAGCAGTATCCTGTTTTTGATTCGCAAAGGATGTAGGATTATATGCCATACTTGACTGGCTTTTGGGGGTTGTAACCCCCTGAAAACTAGGCGGCCACGCCACAAGAGCCTAACCCTCACAAATACAAAAGATTTACCACTGGGCTGATACATATCACGAAATTTCTGAGATAAGATAATCTAAGACGGGGCGGATTTTTAAACAGATTGTCAGTGCAATTGGCTGGCCTTGCTTTGATTGTCACAGAAATGAAGAAAGCGCAAAATAAATTGAAATCGTTTGCGAGATACAAATGACCTTATTAAAGTAGGGGGGAGGCTAAAATTACTTTCAGAAGACCAGTCCATCTCCAGCTCAAGGCTTGCGAATGATGCCAGTGAGAAAAATAAGCCCCAGAAACTTTTTTAACTCTGACCCTGTAACAGGTTTCCAAGCATGAGCTCTAGCCTGTGGTGTCAAACACTGCTCGGCTTCAAGACACTGTTCAGCATACATGATAGTTTGTGCTCACAATTGTCCTGGATCAAGCTCATTGGACAGGAAGAGCTCTACAAAATCAGCCGGATCTTCTGATTTCAAGATCAGCAGCTTTACCCGCAGGTCCAGGGTTGGCGGTGAAAATGGATGGTTTGGTGGCTGCCAGTTTGTGTCCTGCCCCTCAGGATTAGGAGCTGGAGCCCTTGTTTGCCGAGCAGACGCCCGCCACGCCTACGAGAGGCTGAACGTCAGCAGCCCTTCGTCTTTGAGTCTGACGTCTGCCCCTTTGAGTTGTTCGACCTGTAAATGGTTATATAGATACAACCAGTAGTCGAGTTGTAAAAAAAATTCAGGGGGGATGGTCAATTTTTTTCACCTTAAGAAAAAAGGGGGGGGGGGGGGTAGTGTAATTCATGTAAATTATATTACATAATTTATTATTTTAAAATTATAAATTATATATAGACTATTTTTTTTATTTTATTATTATAATGGAGCTTCTCCACAAGCACCAACTCAGCTGGGCTTTACTTGATTTGCCATCTTTCTAAAGCACTTTAATGGGGTCTGGGGGCACTCCCCCAGAAAAAAATTGTGATTTTTAACACATAAATAAGGCATTCTGGTGTACTCTGAGGAGAAAATAAAGGGAAAAGGCAACATTGCTTCAGATTTAAGAAAGCCCAATTAGTAGGCCTACTGACTAAGGTCCCTTTCATTGTAATGACAAGAATGGCTAAAGTGTATGAAAGTGAACTCAGAAACTGGTCTAGTTGTGGAGCTGTGGCTGGATAAGTGAGCAAAAACAAATGTCATTTGTTAAATCTTGGCCTGGTCCTGGTTTCCTCTGCTTTCACCATGGACCTCTTTCAGGCCACACTGTCATCTTCCACCACGTATTCTCATCTCTATCAGATATTAAATATGAAGGGAGGCTCCCACATGAGCGACCGAGAATAGTCACTCCTCGCGCTCATAGAAGTTAGAAAAATGTAAACACACTAACGTCAGCAGGTCACTTGCAGCACCACGCCGGACCGGGCCGGTCCACTGACCCACCGTCTGCCCCTGCTGGCGCGAGTCACCACGACTGCAGAAACTTCTCCCCTTTTCCCATTCTGATGATTCGGAACCGCTCGGAACGCTATCTAGAGTTCAGATTGTCACCTTGGTTACCTGGCTGTTAACCAATAAAACACGGAGGCGCTTCTACAACACTTCTCTCTGATTGGTCGTGGCGTCGTGCCTGTGTTGCATTCACTGTGACCGGGAAATTACAAAACTACCTTCTCAGTTAATGTGCGCTTCATGGTGCGCTTCTGTTTAACTCCGTCTGAGAAAACATCCTGGACCTGGGCTATAAGAAATGTTCGGGGCTAGAGCCGGGATAGACAAGGCCCTTCAATATAATATAATAGTTATGTCCCAACATTTAATGTAAAAAAGGGGATGGAGAGGGGGGATGGCATTTTTACAGGGGGGATGATTTTGATCGTTTTTATTTCAGGGGGGATGCCATCCCCCCCCATCCCCCCTCAACTCGACTACTGGATACAACTAAATTAGTACAAAAATATTTGTCAGGGTGCTAATTCAGGTATCAAGATTTATTGTCATTTTGTAAGTAACAAAATGAAAGAACATTTATATGAGATCAACATAAAACACAGACATCCTTCTAAATACTGTCAAGAAATAATAGATACTCTACTAGACAAAAGTTAAAAGTGTAGCATAAAGATTTGTGTCTCCCACTAAGACTGAATGTAACCCAAAAATGTTAGACTCAGAACACTGAGGGCCATTTTGGACATTTTGATTATAATTAACAGTGACTACTACTGCCTCACACTAGTGCAATGATACAAGCAGGCTGTGATACAAAATGGCCTAGGCGTGTTACATCTACTACATACAAAAGACAGTTTTCACAGAGGGGCCTTCTCTAATATCTCACCTCTTTCATCTGAGCCAGGGAAGTGGAAGATCCGGGACCGGGTTGGGAGAAGAATCTGGGCTAACTCACCTCTGTGATAATATCAAGAGTAAAATTATTATATAATATCAGTTTTGGGTCAATAATAATGTACACAAAAAATTAGAATAGACTGTTTCTCACTTATCAGACCCATTTGTTTTTTTAGGTAACACTCACCATTATGGCATATAGGCAAGTATGCTACAATCTAATAATAAACATAATATCAGATTATCAATTTAGCAAGACATAGCTACCTTCCTCATCTCTGGCAAGTGGGAATGAAGGGAATCGGGTCCTTTACCCATGAGATGTCTTCGACCAACCTCTTCCTCGTCTCCGTCTGTGGTCTGTTCGACCTGTAAATGATTATAAGAATACTTTATAGGCTACACAGACACATTAGATCGATATTTAGATAGATTAGGGCCTTTTCTGAATCCCACCTCTTTCACTTGTGCCAGCAGGGAGTGGAGAGCAGGACCGGAGCTGCGGCTCACTTGACTCTGTTTCAATAACTGTAGTAAAAATAAACGGTAGCACTACATAATACGGCCCGCGACTTACAGCGTACCTACCGCTCTCTTGCCGCGTAGGTTGCCGCTTATTTCACACAAGTACTGAGTAACTGCAGCTCACTTTCCCCCCTGTTTCCCCCGTGCATTTACAGTGTAACTAGGCTGCGTCTTAGCGCGTAACTTACATCCTGCTTCACACCAACTTCCACAGAAGTACAGGGTAACTCTCGCTGTTTTACAGATTAACTAGGCTGCGTCTTGGCACGTAACTCCTGTCCTACTTTACACCAAATTACACAGTAACTCTCGCTCACTCCGCCACTAATTACCCCGCATTTTACAGTATAACTAGGCTGTGTCTGAGAGCGTAACTCCCGTACAATTACGTCCTACTTTCCCCGGACTTACAGTGTAACTCCTGCCAGGTACATTAGAAATTAAATAGTCTACTGTACAATATGAGCACAGTTGCAATCCATGTTTTCCAAAAGTGTCAGCAGCGACATTCCACCTCTATTTCAGAGATTTATTATTCATTATTTAATTGTATGGTTTGGAATAGGTGAGAAATGGGTATAGAGTGTGGACATTTTCCAATACAGTAACAGGCTGGCTGGTAGCAAACTTACCTCTCTAAAATGCACATCTATGAAAGTCTAGTTCTGTCATCCAAGGGCAAAACACAAACTATACAGTAATACATCCACAATAATGAGTCATTCGGAGAGTTAGAAAATGTTTTTATTATTTATTAACCAGAAAACACATGACACATCCACATCCATGATCATTCATAAACTTTAAGTACAGTAAGTACCCTACTGTAAGTGAGCACTGTTACCCCTCCTTAGTCTGCACCTATACAGTAGCTGTCATGCACCTACACACTACTTGTCTTAGAGTTACCCAGTAAGTAGAGGGTAACGGGCTGTATTATAAAGTAATGGCTGTTACTCCCTCCTTAGTCTGCACCTATACAGTTGCTGTCATGCACCTACACTGTACTTGTCTTAGAGTTACCCAGTAAGTAGAGGGGTAACGGGCTGTATTATAAAGTATTCTTTGTTATTCCCTCCTTAGAGTGCAAATACACTGTAATTGTCCTGCAACTACAATGTAGTTGTCCCGCGAGTTACCCAGTACCTACAAAGTAGCGGGCTGTATTATAAAGTATTCTTTGTTATTCCCTCCTTAGTGTGCAAATACACTGTAATTGTCCTGCAACTACACTGTAGTTGTCCTGGAGTTACCCAGTACCTTCTACTACAGCTGTAACTACTGTCTAAGTAGAACCAGTAAGTTAGAACACAGTTTGTTTCACGAGATAACAGCATCTGAAAGTACAGTAATACAAATACAAAACTAACTGAAGTGTCCCTGACATCATAAAATAACAGATTTCTACTGGCTTTTGTTATTTACATTAAAGTTCAGTTTTGTTCCTTCTGTTATAAACTGTTTCATTTAGTTGTGATCCATCTGTCTGGTCCTTCTAGGTCTAAAATTAGTCAGTCAAAGTCAGTTTCATTTGACAAAATGTACTTTCTAAGTTAGAAGAGTCAAGTTGAAATGATCATTGTGATACTACTATCACACTGGAGTGTGACACTCAGTAATGGAGAATGGATGGGCTCCTCCATAAAGGTTGATCTTGATCTTGATCCAGCTCCTTGGGTCAAGGCAGAGATCAGGGTCATGGGTGGCGTGCCATTCTCCCTCGTCAGGTACCATTTTCATGGCATCTCAAAAACCTCACCTGTGTAGAACAACATAATTATATATTGTATCATCAACTTCATCACATAAATGCATCACTGTAAAACAAAGTGAGAAAATTAATAACTTTGAACGGTACAGTTTTTCTCATCATGGAATACTTAATCCCGGTTTTACCTTTCACATCATAAATCATTAGCCTTTTAAACCATAACTTGTGATTTTTAAGCATATTAATCAATTACAAATTATACATATTTTTTTTCTTTAACTATTGAGTAAATATTTTAACCATTTAAAAATCTTCAATTTTACAAAATCAATGCTATGACCATACTGTTTCACAACTGTAGGCTGCACCAGTACATTATTGTTACTCTTGACTGTATTCATCATACCAGTCATTACCAACAGTAACGTTAGCTAATGGAGCTAATGTGTACAGTACTAACACAAATACAGTTCCCGGTTAGCGTGGTGCAGGGGAAAACACACACTATTATCTTTAGCACAAGCTAACATTGCTAGCTGCGTTAGCATAGCTACTTAACTCACCAAGAGGTTGATAACGCGGTCAAACTGCCGTCGCACAGGTCCTCAGTTCATCCCTCTCGTCTCCCGGGGTGTTTGCTCTGTGTTTATATCAACATATCACATCGTAGACATTGCATCATTTCCCTCATTTCTCCACTTCGTCTCCTCCTGTCGTCCCTGCGGCGGTGTCAACAAGCTCCGTCCTCGCTGTGAGGTGGGACTTTCTACCTTCTCAACAGGCAACCAATGACAAGTGAGCTGCTTCTGGTCTGACCAATGACAGATGGTCAAATCTGAGAGACTGTGATTGACAACTTATTTCATCCTATTTGACTACCACAGTCACTCACCTTTGACCATCTGTCATTGGTCAGACCAGAAGCAGCTCACTTGTCATTGGTTGCCTGTTGAGAAGGTAGAAAGTCCCACCTCACAGCGAGGACGGAGCTTGTTGACACAGCCAGGGACGACAGGAGGAGACGAAGTGGAGAGATGAGGGAAATTATGCAATGTCTACGATGTGATATGTTGATATAAACACAGAGCAAACACCCCGGGAGACGAGAGGGATGAACCGAGGACCTGTGCGACGGCAGTTTGACCGCGTTATCAACCTCTTGGTGAGTTAAGTAGCTATGCTAACGCAGCTAGCAATGTTAGCTTGTGCTAAAGATAATAGTGTGTGTTTTCCCCTGCACCACGCTAACCGGGAACTGTATTTGTGTTAGTACTGTACACATTAGCTCCATTAGCTAACGTTACTGTTGGTAATGACTGGTATGATGAATACAGTCAAGAGTAACAATAATGTACTGGTGCAGCCTACAGTTGTGAAACAGTATGGTCATAGCATTGATTTTGTAAAATTGAAGATTTTTAAATGGTTAAAATATTTACTCAATAGTTAAAGAAAAAAATATGTATAATTTGTAATTGATTAATATGCTAAAAAATCACAAGTTATGGTTTAAAAGGCTAATGATTTATGATGTGAAAGGTAAAACCGGGATTAAGTATTCCATGATGAGAAAAACTGTACCGTTCAAAGTTATTAATTTTCTCACTTTGTTTTACAGTGATGCATTTATGTGATGAAGTTGATGATACAATATATAATTATGTTTCTACACAGGTGAGGTTTTTGAGATGCCATGAAAATGGTACCTGACGAGGGAGATGGCACGCCACCCATGACCCTGATCTCTGCCTTGACCCAAGGAGCTGGATCAAGATCAAGATCACCTTTTATTGGAGGAGCCCATCCATTCTCCATTACTGAGTGTCACACTCCGGTGTGATAGTAGTATCACAACGATCATTTCAACTTGACTCTTCTAACTTAGAAAGTACATTTTGTCAAATGAAACTGACTTGACTGACTATTTTAGACCTAGAAGGACCAGACAGATGGATCAAAACTAAATGAAACAGTTTATATACAGAAGGAACAAAACTGAACTTTAATGTAAATAACAAAAGCCAGTAGAAATCTGTTATTTTATGATGTCAGGGACACTTCAGTTAGTTTTGTATTTGTATTACTGTACTTTCAGATGATGTTATCTCGTGAAACAAACTGTGTTCTAACTTACTGGTTCTACTTAGACAGTAGTTACAGCTGTAGTAGAAGGTACTGGGTAACTCCAGGACAACTACAGTGTAGTTGCAGGACAATTACAGTGTATTTGCACACTAAGGTGGGAATAACAAAGAATACTTTATAATACAGCCCGCTACTTTGTAGGTACTGGGTAACTCCGGGACAACTACATTGTAGTTGCAGGACAATTACAGTGTATTTGCACTCTAAGGAGGGAATAACAAAGAATACTTTATAATACAGCCCGTTACCCTCTACTTACTGGGTAACTCTAAGACAAGTACAGTGTAGGTGCATGACAGCTACTGTATAGGTGCAGACTAAGGAGGGAGTAACAGCCATTACTTTATAATACAGCCCGTTACCCTCTACTTACTGGGTAACTCTAAGACAAGTAGTGTGTAGGTGCATGACAGCTACTGTATAGGTGCAGACTAAGGAGGGAGTAACAGCCATTACTTTATAATACAGCCCGTTACCCTCTACTTACTAGGGATGCAACGGTTCTCGGTAAAATACCGAACCGTTCGGTACGGCCTGCACGGTGCAATACGCTCTTGGACCGCGGTATTTCAGATTCAGCTTCCATCAGCTCTTCCTGCTTTACAGGCAGCTGTGCCGTGTATGTGTGTGCCTGGCCGTTTAAGGCGAAAGCCCGCCCCCGCGAGTCGATGTCCAATCACTGTTGAGCCTCCACACACTCACAGTGACTCCCCCCCATAGACTGTAAAAGCTCCCCCCCTGCAACTGAAAGTGCAGCAGGTCAGCCTCACACACAGAAGAGGGGGGAAAAAAAACGAAAACAAAACAAACAGGCGGCGGCATGAGCGGTCGCTGATCGCAATCGCGGGGGAATTTAATTAGTTATTAGCGCGATTTAGCACATTTAGCTTTTATTAGAGTTCCTGCACAAACTCTGTCCATGCACACCGCATGTGTGTGGTCGCGTATCCGCGTGCGCGCGTGTCCGCGCGCGATAGAGAGACCG
Source organism: Trachurus japonicus (assembly GCF_045865225.1). Lineage (NCBI taxonomy): Eukaryota > Metazoa > Chordata > Actinopteri > Carangiformes > Carangidae > Trachurus > Trachurus japonicus. The sequence goes on from NC_140920.1 coordinate 30,311,504, forward strand.
AGGTCGAGCAGGAGTTGATTGACAGAGATGAGAGGTGGTGAAAGGCTGTTTAAAAAAAACACAATAGACTAACTCCTTCTTTCCCAGTGAGAGACTGTGGCTGCAGCATAGTGACGGTCTTCCATGACGGCAATATAGTGCGATCTCTGTTTGAAAGCTGCTTCAGAGTGTTCATCATGAAAGACTAAAGGAGTGTGCAGAGGGAGGAGCTAGGGGCTGTTCACTGACAGTTCAGGTGTGTGTGTGTGTGTGTGTGTGTGTGTGTGTGTGTGTGTGTGTGTGTGTGTGTGTGTGTGTGTGTGTGTGTGTGTGTGTGTGTGTGTGTGAGAGAGAGAGAGAGAGAGGAGAGCTGTATTAGAAATATTATAAATTATAAACATTATTTTGGGAGAAAAAAAAAGTTCTCTGCACAAAACACATACCGAAACTGTACCGAGAACCGTGGCCAAAAACCGAGGTACATATCGTACCGTGGGCTACCTGTACCGTTGCACCCCTACTACTTACTGGGTAACTCTAAGACAAGTAGTGTGTAGGTGCATGACAGCTACTGTATAGGTGCAGACTAAGGAGGGAGTAACAGCCATTACTTTATAATACAGCCCGTTACCCTCTACTTACTGGGTAACTCTAAGACAAGTAGTGTGTAGGTGCATGACAGCTACTGTGTAGGTGCAGACTAAGGAGAGAGTAACAGCCATTACTTTATAATACAGCCCGTTACCCTCTACTTACTGGGTAACTCTAAGACAAGTACAGTGTAGGTGCAGACTAAGGAGGGGTAACAGTGCTCACTTACAGTAGGGTACTTACTGTACTTAAAGTTTATGAATGATCATGGATGTGGATGTGTCATGTGTTTTCTGGTTAATAAATAATAAAAACATTTTCTAACTCTCCGAATGACTCATTATTGTGGATGTATTACTGTATAGTTTGTGTTTTGCCCTTGGATGACAGAACTAGACTTTCATAGATGTGCATTTTAGAGAGGTAAGTTTGCTACCAGCCAGCCTGTTACTGTATTGGAAAATGTCCACACTCTATACCCATTTCTCACCTATTCCAAACCATACAATTAAATAATGAATAATAAATCTCTGAAATAGAGGTGAAATGTCGCTGCTGAGTCTGACACTTTTGGAAAACATGGATTGCAACTGTGCTCATATTGTACAGTAGACTATTTAATTTCTAATGTACCTGGCAGGAGTTACACTGTAAGTCCGGGGAAAGTAGGACGTAATTGTACGGGAGTTACGCTCTAAGACACAGCCTAGTTATACTGTAAAATGCGGGGTAATTAGTGGCGGAGTGAGCGAGAGTTACTGTGTAATTTGGTGTAAAGTAGGACAGGAGTTACGTGCCAAGACGCAGCCTAGTTAAACTGTAAAACAGCGAGAGTTACCCTGTACTTCTGTGGAAGTTGGTGTGAAGCAGGATGTAAGTTACGCGCTAAAACGCAGCCTAGTTACACTGTAAATGCACGGGGGAAACAGGGGGGAAAGTGAGCTGCAGTTACTCAGTACTGGTGTGAAATAAGCGGCAACCTACGCGGCAAGAGAGCGGTAGGTACGCTGTAAGTCGCGGGCCGTATTATGTAGTGCTACCAAATAAACTATAAATCTCAGTTTGATTTCTCTAACATGTCAGACATAGCGCTACACTCTTAGTAAAGCCCTCAAATATGAACCTAATAATCATAATACCAGATATCAAAATAACAAGCAGCTACCTTCTTCATCTCTGGTGGGTGGAAAAGGAGTTGGAGGAGGAGAAGGTGAAGGTGAAGAAGATCTGAGCCTTGTAGATTCTGAAATATCACAATAAAATAACGTCAATGTTTTTATGAATATCAATTAGGGTTGTCACGATACTAAAATGTTCAACTCGATACCGATACTCAGGAAAATATTCAATACTTGATACCATTTTCGTTATGACAGGGGTGAAAAAATTTTTTAAATCTCTCTATCTCACTCACACCTGCTTTTTTACTGTCTTTCCTGTCTGCTCTCAAGGAGTGAGTGAGGGAGTGTGTGTGTGTGTGTGTGTGTGTCTGGGGGGGGGGGGGGCAGTTTACAGTTCTCCCTCATTCACTCACACACACACACCCCTGCCTCTTTACTGTAACTGCTCTGGAGCAGTGGGCTGTTCCTAGATGACCATGAATCTGTATGGGCTCCTAAATGTAGCCTAGGTACATTTCTTAACGGGCCGGCAGGACCGAGAATTAAGTCGGTCCGCGCCGGTTCGGGACGCCGGGTTCGGGACGCCGGGTCCGGGACGCGGTAGACTGTGTCTGGTCATTTAATCTGTCAGGGTCCGAGGTACAGTGGAAAACAATGAACATGATCCTGATCATGATTTCATAGCTCAAAAATAAACTTTTTGACAACCCAGATATAAATAGACTCAAAACAAGGAAGCCGTTAGGCTACTTTCTTTTCCTCTTTTTTTTATTTGTTTACACTCGACCTAATAAGTGAGCCGGTGCGGCAAAAGGACGGCGGGCACTGCGATGTCAGCTTTCCGGGCTGGGATAAACAGTTATCAGATGTATCTACCTAGTAACTTTGACAAAACTGTATGAACATTAAATCTGTTGCCGTACCAGCTGTTGTCAGCGGAGAAAAACTCCGTACTCCGTCGCCCGTCATCTCCTCGTCGTCCTCTCTGCTGTCTTCATCATCGTCGTCGTCATCTATTTCTGATCCAGTTTCATTATTATTGTTGTTAAAAATCTGGTCCAGTGCCTCCTCGCCTGAAAATCTTTTCGGGACCGGCATTTTACACTTCCTCTTGGTCCTGTCTGCCGGCGGATCAGCTGGGTGACAGCTTCCTGACGTTGTTGTTGTTGTTGTTGCGCTGTCAGTTAAAGTATTGTCAAAGCCCACGAAAATAGATACATTCAGAGCGCTCGCTCTGGATACATCCTGTATTGTTTCCAGAAGCTTCTTCTTCACTTGATTTTCATATAGCTAGTCCAGCACCATTTCACAGGGTGCACAGCAAGCCCCGCTATCATATGGCACTGTAAACACGGATTGCCGGAAATTTCCGTCATTGGCAGTAAACCGTTCGATCGCGAATGACGGAATTTCTCGTCAATGGCAGTTAAAGAGTTAATATATAGCTATGCACAAATGAAAATCAAAGTCGTCCAATGAACGGCAGTTGGCGGTTCTAGTGTTAAGGTGAGACACGGCAGGCAAAAACATCGTTTTTTCATGCACTTATCAATTTTGAGATTTTGGGCTATTTTGCTTCCATAACATGTCTTCTTTCAGACTAATACAAAGAAATGGTCTAAAATACACATTATGGGTGTTTATTTTACTTCACTTTGACTGGTGTCGCCTGTAGATTTCTCCTAAATTCACCAGAACTGAGCGTTCTATCGCGGCGTACTGAGCCGCATCTGTTCAGACCCCTGTCATATCAGGTATCGCTGTGAAGCTCTCTCTCTCCTGCACTAAGTTGTCTGTTCCAAAAATGGTCATTTCCTTTGTACCAGCAACGAATCGTAAAAGTACGAGGGAGGGTCTCATTGGCTGGTGTCGTGAGGGACTTTTAAAAATGGGGAAAGGAAATCGATTTAAATCCTCACATAAAATAAAACAGCAACTCTCACTTGCTAGACAACAAAAGACACAGCACAGAAACTCACCAAGCGATAAGATCCCTTTACAAAGTGCGTCATCGCGGAAGCTGTCATCCGTAAAAAACGAGTGTTTGGATGCCGTCGGAGACAGGGCGATACACAGCGGTGGCTTTTTTTTTTTTTTTTTACACATGACGTCTGAATGAACTGATCGGAGATTTAGTATGTCCCAATTGCGCTGGTACAGGGCTTAAAATTAACATCGATCCTCAGAATCACATGCTCTGCAGTAGTTTACTTCTCAGTGACAGAGGTGAAACGGATGTGACACTGACATGGGCCAGAGATGATTAGCCAGACATAGAGAAACTGAAAACATTGGTTGTCATATTACAGATGATGAGCCCAACTACACCTAAAGTGTTTTTCTTATTTGTTTGTTTTTAGGGTCCGGGCAGCTAAGCTGCCGGGACACTATTGTATTCCTAGGAATTCTTCTTCTTCTTCTTTCTTTCTTTCTTCTTCCAAGGAAGTCATACTTCCCATGGGCGAAAACTCACCAAACTTTGCACAAAGGTTCAGTCCCATGCCAGATTCACTCAACTCCAAGGACATGTGCCCCCCCCCTCCTAGGGGGGGCACAATAAGCGTTTAAATTTAAAAACTTTAAAAATTCCTACCAAACCAACGGTAGATGCTACAGTGTTGAAACTTCACCACAATGTAGCCTCAATACTGCTGAAACTTTTGTCCACTTAAACTTATTACAAACTATGAAGTCCATCACTCTGTTTTTTTCAATAACTGTAAAACTTTTAAAATTTATCTCCTCCCACAATTTTTGCTCAATTGACACCAAACTTGGTACAGAGCATCTCCAGACTGTCCTCCACAAAACTTGTTTCTCGGATTTTTGATTAAGCAAAAATTGAGCCTACAGTGCATGAAAACGTTTGACTGTAAACACTACTGTAAACATATACCATCAAATTCTTGCTAAATACATGTTCAAACTTCCTGAAAAAAAATGACAATATTTTGGAGTCATGGTTGATGAAGTTTAGCAAATATCAGAATTTTAATTCAAAAACTGAATTTTTGAGAACATTTTGAATTCTGCTCTCATGGGAACAACTGCAGTCAATGTGAGAGTGGAATTTATAAACATCATATTTTCTCTTATGAAGTAAAACACTTATCATTAAAAACAAATCACCAACATTTCCATGCTGTCCAGATGCAATTTATGTATTATCAGATTTTTGTTTAGATAACAGAATTTCTGACTTTTTGACCATTTTTGAAATCTGCATTCACAACAGCTGCCCGGGCACTGACTCACCTGAGTGGATAAATGAAGCTACACAGCAGGCCTCACTACCAGCCAATTAGCTCAGCGAGTTAGGAGCTGGTTCTTGGTGTCAGAGGTTGTGAGTTCGAGACCCAGCAAGGGTGATGATGATGATGATGACAGATCAAAATGTCAGTTGTCCTCAACACGAAATACAAGACAATTGTCCTAATGGTGGCATCACAGCAAGCCTCTAAGTTTAAAAATCCAAATAGCTTGGACTGGACCATGTGCGAAGGCTCCTAACATCTTAAGAGTCACAGTAGATGTTTTACAAATACATATAATTATTTTACCTCAAAAACTGATTTTTCTTTTTACTGTGGTTTCAAATCTGCCTGCGCGACAGTGAATGGCTTACTCAATTTGTGAAGCCACTGTTGCATTGCCACTTGTCAATTAGCTCAGTGCGATAGACAACAGTCTTTGGTTCCCGAGGTTGTGGGTTCAATCCTCAACTGATGCCAATTGGACATTATAAGGTCAACTGTCCTGTCTTCCTATTCTCCTGTTTGTTGCTCAGAATTGCCTAAATATGCCCAAAAGTAGCCCGGACCCGACCCATTGCTGCGCAGCAGCTATAATTTTTATTTTATTTTCTCTGACCTAACTGGCCCACACCTGGAATTCACAGTGGCCAGACACCCTTGTTTCCAGTAACAATGGGCTCTATGCACAGCTCACTACTTTCTAAATTCAAGGCAGCTCTTTTATGTACTGACAAACTGATTAATCCAGGTGTGTCTGAGTAGTCACAATGGTCAGACACACCTGGATTAATCAGTTTGTCCAATAATGTAAGACAGGAAATAAAGGCGCTGCCTTAAGTTCAGGAAGTAGAGCTGTGCATAGAGCCAATTTGTGGAATTTTTGCAATAGAATCTTTAAAGGCCGTTTTCTCAAAATGAGCTTTTTCTTATACTCTGGACCCGAAATCTCCAGTTCAGCAGCACTTACAGACACCAAACCTTCCAGTTGTATTCCTGCCTATATCCTGAAGGATTTTACAGAGGGGATTGTTGATATATCATTCACAGCCTGATTTATACAACAATTTATACCTAAAAACAGGGCGAAATTTGATTTTTTTAGGGCTGGTGACGGTATTTTCTCATTTACAGAGTGATAAAAAGAGATATCCAAAATCCCCTCTGTAAAAACTTTTGACTTTAATGTGTCAACAAAATAAAACAAGAATTTTGAAAGTGGCTTTATCCAATCTTCAGATTTCGGGTATGGAAATGTACACAAATTCACGCATATTTAATTAGATAATGTCTCATTCCCATATTTAAGCATAATATTTAAGAAAACATGTAATACAAAAAATAATTGGCTCAATGTAAGTAATAAACATAGAAAGTTTCATGGCAATAGCTGTTAGTTAAATTTTTTACCCTATTCACCTGGGGTGTCTCCCCAGGTGAATAGGTGTGTATCGCGCTGTCTCCGACGGCATCCAAACACTCGTTTTTTACGGATGACAGCTTCCGCGATGACGCACTTTGTAAAGGGATCTTATCGCTCGGTGAGTTTCTGTGCTGTGTCTTTTGTTGTCTAGCAAGTGAGAGTTGCTGTTTTATTTTATGTGAGGATTTAAATCGATTTCCTTTCCCAATCTTAAAAGTCCCTCCGTGCTGTTCAGAGCGCATCACGAGATGCTTCTAAATGAATCACGCTGTCGGAAAACGACACCAGCCAATGAGACCCTCCCTCGTACTTTTACGATTCGTTGCTGGTACAAAGGAAATGACCATTTTTGGAACCGACAAATTAGTGCAGGAGAGAGAGAGCTTCACAGCGATACCTGATATGAACAGACGCGGCTCAGTTCGCCGCGATAGAACGCTCAGTTCTGGTGAATTTAGGAGAAATCTACAGGCGACACCAGTCAAAGTGAAGTAAAATAAACACCCATAATGTGTATTTTAGACCATTTCTTTGTATTAGTCTGAAAGAAGACATGTTATGGAAGCAAAATAGCCCAAAATCTCAAAATTTTTAAGTGCATGGAAAAAACGATGTTTTTGCCTGCCGTGTCTCGCCTTAAAACAATGTAAAGCAGGATTTCTAGGATAGTTACCATTACTTTGAACACCTTTCCACTACACAGTTACAGCTCTACTGGACTCGGTTTAAGTCATTTTCCATTACAGCTGAGTCCTTCACAGTTCCTCCTCAGGGCCGCGTTGTCTCACTCAGCTCCAAACACACGTGCACCTCGTTAACTCAGGTGACAGAATAATAACATTCTCAGTAGCTGCAGATCAGCGGGTGCTGCTGCCGGTGTGTTTTTAAACTTGGCGGGTTAGTTTTTTTCTTCTCTCTTATAGGCCTATGTATTTGTGTATGAGAAACAGTGTCTCAGATGAAAAACGTCTGACTATAACGTAATAAATGTCGGAAAAGCGGAATGTTTGAAAAATAGTAAAGTGCCGCTACTCCGACAATGAAAAAAAAAAGTCGGAATAGTGGGACGCTTAAAAAATAATGTTAATGCCGCTATTCCGACAATTAGAAGTCAATGTCGAAATAGCGGCATGTCGGAATAGCAGCATGTAACCATTTTGACTACTTCATGCTGTTGCTATTTTTTTTAAAGTTACCTTTCGTTTCCCTTGGATTTTTGTGCATTATGAAGCTGTCCTGGTCCATGTTTGTAGGCCTTTTTACCAGGAGTAAATTCCCCAAAGTTGCAACAACTGACATCGGAGTGTGTGATTATAAATGGCGAGACTTTGTGTTTGTTTATTTATTAAGCTTTCACTGACTGTATCACATCTGTACACATGTCTTAACTCATTGAGTGCCAACCACGTAATTTCTCGTTTTTCGTTCCCATGCGTTGAGTGCCAAAAACAAGATTTCTCGTTTTTTGCTTTTTTTTTTTAATTATGAAACTAGACACTTTAACACACCTTATGTGTAAATTTGGGGACTCTACGACGAGTAGAACTGATCAAAAACTCATGACAGCTCATGATCTGGAAGTTTTCATCATAACTCGGCTTTTGCAAATGGAGTTCTGCATGTGGATGCAGCGCAGCTGCTCAGCTGTCACTGGCGAGGCTCCAGCAGCTCGGAGCCGAAACAGGAAGCTCTCAGCCGACAGTCCCGCCCGGTCTTCATCTGGAGCAACACCGTGTCCTCCCCAAGGTCCTCCCGCAGTAAAATGTGATGATCCCTCGGTCAAAGCAGACCGGCATCACCGACCCGTACCACAGACGGACCGCGACCACCGGTGTTCCAGACGGCGAGAGGCTGTGCCACGGCACGGTGCGTCTGTGTTATTGTTGTTTAGTGGCGCCCCCCCCGCCCCCGATGGTGGTTTTGTGAATAGAACAACAATTGTTGTATATATTTATCTTACACGAGCCCTTTGATCCAGAAATGCAAGTGTCAGAAGAGCGACAGGCACAAACAGAGCACCTTTCATAAAAGACGCTGTATCTCCTTTTCTAGAAAAAAAGGAGGGGTTTTGGTGAAACCCAGCCATGTTTAGCTTGACTTTTCTCAGGAACAGAGGGACGTAGAAACAAACGGTTTGTGGCCATTTGAAGCATAAAGTTTCACCTTTCAAATGAGCCACAGTATGTGTTGGTGGCAATAATATAGAATGCACTGTGGCTCTACAAAAATCGTCAAAAATGGTCTAAATTGCCGGTACACTTGACTAAAACTTTGGAAAGGAGCGCGGCACTCAATGAGTTAAAACATGAAAAAAAAAGAAAAAAGAACTGAAACAAACACACACACACCCTAACCACCGCTCGGAGTAACGCACATTTCCTTATGGAAACTAAAGCCTTGTCGGAATGGCGGGACGAAACTGTCAGAATGGCAGGACGTTTGCATGTCGGAATAGTGACATGTCTGAATAGTAGAATGTCGGAATGGTGGTATGTCGGAATGACAGCATGTAACCGTCCTTCCTCACACTACACCGTGGCCGTGACAGTTTTAACAGGCGCTACCTGGAAAACTTTATCCCCGAGCCAACAGCTCCGGTGAGTTTCCGTGGTTACCTACGGTCACGCTGCCACTCAACGTAAAAAATGGCGATGCAACATGGCAGCTTCGGCTCGGTGCGCATGTCTCTGCTCTGAGAGAGAGAGAGAGAGAGAGACCTGCAGCAGAGGCGGCTGCAGCAGGCTCGCGCCCGGGAAGTGAGCTCAAGCCGGCCAGGTTCAGCCGTGCTCAAGCGGAGGGGGGGAGAGAAAAAAAAGTGTATTTCTTTTACTCTGTACTCTGAGAGGGGGGGCTTTGATTATCAGTTTACACATCTTGATCAGCATTTATGATGGTTGTGCGCGATCTGACATGATCTGGCTGGCTCTCTGACTGAATATGGTGATATTCTGGGCCGCGCGTGTATGTGTGTGATGTGCGTAGAGAGAGAGAGAGAGAGAGAGAAAGCTGCATGCTCCTATCAATGGAAGAGCTTGTCACAAAGTAGCGATGACAGTTCGAACTAACGGGACCACCCATTGGTTCGACCTCCTATTGGTCCGACTTGTGGTTGATTTTGTCGGAATAACGGGAGGTCGAACCAATGGGAGGTCGGACCAGTGGGTATTTTGTCGTAGTAACGGGAGGTCGAACCAATGGGAGGTCGGACCAATGGGCAGTTCCCTCCTCTGCTCCACGACTGTGGAACACCCTCCCTGAACACCTGAGGGTTCCACAGTCGATCGATTGTTTTAAAAAGGGCCTCAAAACCTTTTTAAAAAATCTTTTAATCTGTAACTGCTCGCTCAAGACAACTGTTTTTAACTCTTGTTTTTAACCTATTTATCTTTTTTTTGGTTGCTGTTGTAGCAGTTTGAGATTTTTTGGTAAATATAAAGTGCGTTACAAATTAAATGTATTATTATTATTATTATTATTATTATTATTATTATTATTATTATTAGCTATGGTGGAGGCAACAGGTGAGACTCAACAAACACAGGGAAATAAAACAGGGGTCAGTTCAGAAATGTGTTTTTCTCAGGAAAAGGTTCCTAATTTCTATTCTTATGTGCCTTAATAGAGAGGACTGCAGCAAATCACATTGCCACTGGTTTTGATCCAGAATGGCTGAAAATGCCCCAATTCAAGTTCTGGCTGTATGACACACAGCACGGTGAATTTAGTATCTGCATTATTTCTTCAATTATTGATAACTATGTTTTGTTTTTTGTTCTCTTTGTAATGTTATGATTGCTCTACATTTTAGGGATATTTTGTCGATTGTGCAGACAGCACAAGCCCGCTGCTAGGAAAGGCCCAGGAAAGAGGTGTAATGTGGGTGACACCCACTGAGACGAAGATAGAGGATAGAGGATATGAAATCAAGAGGGAACTTCTTCCCTTGTTGATGAAGTATTGAACTTGTCGCCTGTGGTGGTCCCGCTGGTTTTGTGTTTAATCGACCCACTGCAGAACCGCATGAAGCCCAGGGTTGAGGTTAGCTAGATCCAGGGTTAGGCAGCTAGGGGAACGCTCTGGAGGACATTGTTCGCTCAATTGTGCATAGCAGTGTGGATCCGCAGCGTGGAGAATGCTCAGTCTGGGTTCAGGGCAACAGGGATGTTTCCTGTCAACATGAGTGCTCAGTCAGTGCTGACTTCTTTGTACCCAGTGCCACCACAGAGGGGGCACTGCAGCCACTAGCCCCACCCATGCATCAAGGAGAAGAAGCCAGCAGAGAGGTCATGGATACTGTGGAGGCGGACCATCACAGCCGGCAGAGCTGCAAGATGCAGATGTTCCATCCACCATCAACTGTGAGAGGCCAGGATTAAGATTCATTCGTTCACGAATAAATAATTTGTCTTTTAAAAGTGCCCCAACTTTAATTGTTAATTGCTCATTAAAATGAAATTTTGTATTCACTGCAAAGACGCCGTTTTTTTAAAATCTAAGAATGACTGTCCCACATTACCTGAGCATGCTGCCCGAACGAAAGAGGGTGTCATGTTAAGTTTGAAGGTGTGTAGCTTCTAAAAAAAAAAAGATTGTATTACCACTGAATTCAAACATAAAATGTTAATAAGGCCTAAAATGATTTAATGAAACATCATTGGAGCGAGTTAATAGTTTTTATATATATGAGTCTACCGGAGCATCTACCAAAAACTTACCTGAATTCACCCTATATCATTGCATTTACATTACCATCACAGAGCTCTATCTCTTTTTTTGATTGATTCACAGTTGCAGTAAACAATACATCTAAAAAGAGTCACATTTTCATTTTTCTGTGTAACCCAACACCCATCCTACCCATCCCGGAGACCTATTACATCATAGCCAAAAAATAAATAAATAAATAATACAAAATGCAGATAAGGGGGGGGGGGGGGGGGAGAGAGGGTGTAACAGGTTGTTTGCTGCCTGCGTCTCTGCATGTTCAACAGATCAGCCCATTGTTCCTCGGTCAATCTGAGTGTAAGGAGTCATCTCTAAGGGGGGGTGGATCCGTAAGATGTGGGCGTAAAGTCGTCACTACACTACACTATCGGTTAAAGGCAAAAGAAAAAATATATTTAAAAAAAGAAAAACTATTGCTATACCGCCTTCTTTTCATCGTACATCATAAATTGGAATAAATAGATTTGGTTGACTCAGCATGGATTTAATATGATGGCTTTTAGCAGTAGCCTAAAATAACAACAGAGGCGAGGGGGGAAAGCAAATACATCAGGACAAGTGTTTGAATTATTATGTAGAGCTCCGTAAAATCCAGCAAAGGATTTAACAATGTCATCTGGTTTACTAAGAGGATTAGTTGAATTACTAGATCTAATCTTTTGTACTACATGTGATGGCCAGCTTCTTAGTCTAAATGCTAATCACCTACTCACCTTGTTACCACATTCATGGTATCTTTGATTGGTTCACTTTAAATTGCCTTCAACCTCTCTGTAATTAAACTCTGAAAATCAGGCGCTCTGACGATCAAGACCTGGTTTTAGTGTCAGACATTCCGATCACATGGTGATTGTGGGTGGTGAAACTCATGCACACCGGCACGAATGGACAGGTGCGTCGGAGAAGACCTGCGTGGTCGAGAAACATGAACAAAGGCTCCCGCACACTGTCTTCACTTGCATAGGTTTATTAAAAAACGTTTTGGTCCTGAGACCTTCGTCAGGTTAGTATGATCTGCTCACTACTACAAGTGTTTATTGTTTATTATTAACAAATAATTCCCTCATAGAGCTGGGAAAATACATGCTTTATTTTTTGTGATGCACTGAAAAGTAAGTTATTAAGAGTGAAGGTATGATGTGAAATTATTAACAAGACAGGGATGGCCTTACAGTTACAGCAGTTCTTGGTGGCATCAATTGGTGGACTGTTGTTTACTCTCAACGTTTCAACGGGTAGATCTTGCCTGTCACCAAGGCTGAGGTCAGGGATCTTGGGCTTAAAAAGGTTTGTGACCACTGGTCTGGACAATTCCTGTTGGTCAGTCAGGAAGCATGTGGTGCAGTGGTTAGAAGAAAAGGTTCTGGGGTCCTCATCCCCTCTCCAGGTTCTCTGTCTTCATAGGTCGACAGAAGACTCTGAATTGCCCATAGGTGTGAATGTAAAAGTGTGAGCATTGTTTGTCCCCGTGCTGTAGGCTACAGTGGTTTGGTCCACTGGCTGCTACCTCACAGGAGATCCTCATCCAACTGGTCCACCCCTAATGAAACCAGCTAGTGTTTGTGCTGTGAGACCTCATCACACCAGCCTGCCACCACCACAAGAGGGCAGTAAATCATAAGATCAGTGAAAACAGGCAACATCAGATGGGCTCGCCGTTTCCTCAATCATGAATGTTTGTTCTTGATCTTTGTTTCTTTATTTGTTTTTAATTGCACTGCTTATGTCTCATAAAATAGCCCAAGATGACACTTTTTTTTTTTAAAGCATACTGTCCATGCGTGTGAGTGTGTGTGTTTTACAGCAGCATTACTCAGCATGTCAGCTGTTGCTCCCAGCTGAGTGTGGATTTAGAGACAGCTTAATGAACGCTGTAATTTAACTCTCTGCCCTGTCAGCACCACACTCCGTTTCTTTTTACTGTCAGAGTGACAGCGCGGGCTACACGGTGTCTTCTAAACTTTTAATCTCACTTTTTATGAGTGTAGACATCCCCCCTATCCCTGACTTAATGTGCTAAACTGCTGATTGTCCCATTGGCCCATTCAGTCCCTGAATAATAGATGGCCCACCCTCTAGACGAAGTGCTACTCTGACAGTGTGATCATTTCTGAACTACTTTTGTTTGTCTGTTTGTTATTATCATGTGAATGAATGATCTATCTATCCATTGCAGGAAAATATGGGGCCTCTTTCACACATATCTTCTAGAGTATTTTCTTAAATTAAAGAAGAGAAGAATGTGTATTTCTTTTGCTCTGTGGTAGATCTACTACAACAGAGTGAGGGAGAAAGCAAGTGCAGATCTGCCCAGTTCCTGAGTCCCCTGTCCAATCAGAACCGTTCCCGACCCCCAGACGTTAAGCAGAATTAAATAAAGGCAATTGAAGGTGTTTTCCATGTAAACCTCAATTCAGAATTATTATTTCCATGTAAACTCGAAGGAGAATATTTTAATTCCTAACTACTACAAATTAAAAAACGTCATGTAAACGTGGTACGTGACAGTTTTGTTTTATTTTACTGAACCATGCCAACGGTGAGTGACAAACTGACATCTCTCTCTCTCTCTGTGTGTGTATGTCTCTGGCTCTTCTTGAGGTGAAGGGTTGTACAGATGCTGCTGACAACTGTATTTGTGAACATTTAGCAGATGGGTTTAAAAACTGCACTTATGGTATTGATGACATGCATAAATATGTAGAAAAGTTGCTTCTTTCTAGAAGTAAATTCATGCAAAACCGCTGATGCGCGTTCCTGTCGGGGACAGTTTTTCATCAAGCTGAATTTACTTAGAAAACAACTCTGTCTGGTAACGTTCTGTTATTATCTCATAGCGTGGTGAATGTGCTGGTCACAACTTGTCCACCAGAGCGTTGTGGAGTTGTTGGATTGTGTACTTGATGAGTTTGATGAGGGAAACCAAGAAATCCCACTAGCCTCCGTAGCGTAGCTCTGAGCAGCACACACACACACACACACACAGATTTTTTATCAGTAAATCAAAAAATGTTAATGAAAAGAAATGAAATGTTTGCGTTGTTCATGCGAGGATTGGGCCAAGATTGGGCAAAGCTCAAAAAGGCCTGGGGTTAGCGGCACATAGGCACACACACACGCACACACAAACACACGGTTAGATCTTTATCAAAAAAGTCAAAAAATGTTTATGAAATGAAATGTTTGTATTCGGGGGGCAACCGCCATTCCGACATGCCGCCATTCCGACATTAGGCCCTAATTGTCGGAATGGCAACACTTTACCCTTTAATAAACGTCCCATCATTCCGACAGTCTTCGTCTCCTAAGGTCGAAATGGCGGTATTTTTTTCTTTTTTAAATGTGTATCCATTCCGACAAATCTTTTAAAAGCCTACCCCCCCCCCCCCCCCAAAAAAAATAAAAAAAATAGGCCTAACACGATTTTGCACTAATTATATACCAGCGCAAAATAGCAGTTTGCCCACGTTTGTCCAGTGCATCTCATTAAAGCACACAGATTGGTCAGATAATTCAAAGCCTCAGATTTTAAGCAGAGGGACTCCACAACCTCGTAAACCAACGAAGGAGGAGATAGGCCTTGAACGGGAAGCAGACCGTGCTTTCAATCACACCCTCCGAACCCACTTGTTGCACTTTAGAAAATATAATTCAGGGGGGAAAAAAGGCTTACAAACATGGACAAAAACGGCTCCAAAATACTCACAAAAATCCCAAAGAAACGAAAATTAACTAAAAGATTAACTAAACAGGTCGGTGTTTTACGCATGCCTCTGTGCGTCTGGCACACGCGTCTTGGAGCTCTCCCACATTGGTTTGTGAATGAAAACTATATGTTCAGCTCCCCATACATGTGAAATGTATTATTTATTATTAGGGCCACGGGCAATCGCACCGGGCACTGATCCCTACAGCTATGAAATAGCTGCAGGGACCAGTGCCGAAGCCCGGGCACTACTGTTATTGTGTGGAAGAGGGGCGCATGATGTCTGTCCGACTACCCATTTCTCCGACCACCCATTTCTCCGACTCCGACCATACATTTCTTTATTTTTGCGTCATCAGTCCGACCTCCCACTTCTCCGACTTAAGTAGCCCTAACCCTTAACCTTACCCTAAACCTAACCTCAACACTGTAGAATGGGTAGTCGGAGAAATGAGCCTTGTGGGCAGTCGGACTGACGTATGCTCCCCCTCGAAGAGTTGCAGGACAAATTATATATCAAAACGTGCGTCTTGATCGGGATCGGTGTGCTATTACTTTTCTCAACAGTGTACGAATTTTTCGCGGCGTAAGTCGCGAAAAACTGCGCAAAATTTTGCATGTAAGTCAATGGGACGGGCGGGAAAAAAAGAGCGAAAAAGACCAATCATTGGAGTTTAACAAACGTCTACTGCTCAGGCATACTTTCACCTAGAGACTCCATTTAAACTTTAAACAGTAGACACAAGTCTTGTGTATTGGCGTATTACTCCACGTTTTGATAGGTCATATAGTTTTTGATCAATCCATGATCAATGACCATGATCATTTTTGGAGAAATTATGAGATTATAATGGGTGTGTATTGCACGGAATGTTCGTGTCAGAGCACGTGACATCATCGGTTAGAGTGGGAGAGATGCCAGAAAAACTCCAGATTTTTTCTCTATCCAAACTCCAAACGGCCACAATTTACACTCTAGACACATAATTTCGGCCACGGTTGTAGACGAGCTCATCCTTGATCTCTTAATCTGCTCAAAATATCAGAGAGACTTACAGAAAAAATGGCTCTTTTTCTCCACGTTTCTGTCTGTCTCAGCCTGCGGGGGCCCCTATCGCCGTGGTAACCTCTTTGATCCTCAGGCCAGAGCTCGTTAACTTCATAAACAATCCACCTGGCGCTCGTTTAAATGTTTATAAACAGAGACACAGCTAAATCAGACTGACACAGGATGCAGCTACTAACTAACTATGTGTCAAGTCAGTCACACACACACACACACACACACACACACACACACACACACAGACTCTAGAGCCAGAGTGTGATTACAGTTACACACACACACACACACACACACACACACACACACACACACACACACACACCATGTGATTACAGTCTCACACACACACACACACACACCATGTGATTACAGTCTCACACACACACACACACACACACACACCATGTGATTACAGTCTCTCACACACACACACACACACACACACACACACACACACACACACCATGTGATTACAGTCACACACACACACACACCATGTGATTACAGTCTCACACACACACACACACACACACACACACACACACCATGTGATTACAGTCACACACACACACACCATGTGATTACAGTCTCACACACACACACACACACACACACACACCATGTGATTACAGTCTCACACACACACACACACACACCATGTGATTACAGACACACACACACCATGTGATTACAGTCTCACACACACACACACACACACACACCATGTGATTACAGACACACACACACACACACACACACCATGTGATTACAGTCTCACACACACACACACACACACCATGTGATTACAGTCACACACACACACACACACCATGTGATTACAGTCACACACACACACACACCCCATGTGATTACAGTCACACACACACCATGTGATTACAGTCACACACACACCATGTGATTACAGTCTCACACACACACACACACACACACACACACACACACACACACACACACACACACACACACACACACACACACACACACACACACCATGTGATTACAGTCACACACACACACACACACACACACACACACACAGGTAACCTAATGTGGTTACAGCTCCTCCATATCAGTGCTTATAGAAAGATGATCATGTGTCTGTCTGATCAGCTCTGTCTTGACCTTAAGATCGTGGGTTTGATTCCCATGTTGACAGAGATGGCACAACCCGCAGTAGCTCCCGTGGCCCATTCAAAATTTCCCGAGAGGAAATTTTCTAGTTATTATTATTATTATTATTACTATTATTATTATCATTATATTATTGCTGTACGAGTCAAATACGACGCAGGGGGACAGCTCTCCATTCCGACACCCCTCCACTTCAACACCCCGCTGTTCCGAAATACCCCCACTTCGAAACACCACTCTTCCGAAACAGTCCCCCCCGCAGCTGTCCAATGTCCAAGGTGCTGAACCGCGGGGACAACCCTCCATTCCGACACACCTCCACTTCGACACCCCGCTGTTCCGAAACACCCCCACTTCGAAACACAGCTGTTCCGACACCCTCCCCCCCGCAGCTGTCCAATGTCCAAGGTGCTGAACCGCGTGACGTTGTTTACACTCTGTGTTGTGGCTTGTCTGTGAAACGTGCGCTGCTCAGGGACTGGGCAGATCTGTCCCACTTGCTTCCTCCCCGACTTCGTTGTTGGAGATCTCCACACAGTAATAGAAATACACTTTATTTCCCCCCCCCTGCTCCGCTCGAGCGCGGCTGAACCCGGCTTGAGCTCACAGGGGCGCGAGGCTGCAGCCGCCCCTCGTGCTGACAGCTGACTGAGGGAGATGCTTTGGTTGGGTTTAGGCAATGAAGAAAGGAGTTGGTTAAGTTTAGTAAAAAGACCAGGTAGAGGCTAGACAGGCCAGAAGCATAATGAACATTATATGTCATTAATATTAAGTATTTGCTTGTTTTGCAGTTAATTATGCACATGATCCGTTTGACCCCAAAAAGGAAAAAAGGATCAATGCGCACTGGGGGTTTCCCCCACTGGCCTTTTCGGGGTCTTCAGAAAAAATAGAAAACCCCGCTATTACGATGAATGGAAGTCTATTGTCGGAAAGGCGGGGCTTCGGAAAGGCGGGGTGTAACCCTGAACCGCGTGGCGTTGTTTACATTCTGTGTTGTGGCTTGTCTGTGAAACGTGCGCTGCTCAGGGACTGGGCAGATCTGTCCCACTTGCTTTCTCCCCGACTCCGTTGTTAGAGATCTCCCACACAATAAAAAAATCCCCCCCCCCCTGCGCCGCTCAAGCGCGGCTGAACCCGGCTTGAGCTCACAGGGGCGTGAGGCTGCTGCAGCAGCCGCTCGTGCTGACAGCTGACTGAGGGAGATGCTTTGGTTGGGCTTAGGCAATGAAGAAAGGAGTTGGTTAAGTTTAGTAAAAAGACCAGGTAGAGGCTAGACAGGCTAGAAGCATAATGAACATTATATGTCATTAATATGAAGTATTTGCTTGTTTTGCAGTTAAAGCAGAAGTAAGTGATATATTTGTGTTAATATAAGTCTTAAATAGTTATATCTTCCGACAGCAATCACTTACATAGAGTGTTTGGACCGAAACACGGGTCTGTCAGTCACTCTGCTCTGCTCTGAGCCGAGGAGAAAACATTTATCGTATCCTACAGTTTTTATCCAATGAGGAGAGAGAACGGCATGCAGGGCTGTGTGTGCAGCCAAGGGACGCAGTGAATGTGGTGACGTAGGGACGAGGACTGTTATGGTGCGTTCAAGGAAATCGTGTTTTTCCGACCGTGAAGTGGTACCAGTTCGATCTGGTACGAGTTCACGGGTCAGAAGTTACGAGTGGCCGTTATAGTGACTTTCACCGGTAAAACAGGTCGGAAAAACACGAGTGGGTTGCCTGAAACGCTACAAAGTCGTAAGTCGTGACTTGAAGCTGTAATTTACGATTTCAAAAGCCTGCCTGGAACGCAGCATTAGCGAAAACGACCGGACCACTTACTTCTGCTTTAATTATGCACATGATCCGTTTCGACCCCAAAAAGGAAAAAAGGATCACTGCGCACTGGGGGTTTCCCCCAATAGCCTTTTCGGAATAGTGGGGTCCTTAGAAAAAATAGAAAACCCCGCTATTACGATGAATGGAAGTCTATTGTCGGAAAGGCGGGGTGTAACCACGACGCAGAGCCAGTCGCTCGAAACGCTGTCTTTTGAATTAAAAAAATAAATATATTTTTCAACTTCAGGAGAAGACGGTGTTAAGTTCTCTTTCTGCCTCATAACTATCCACATTTTTCCGAACGTCAAAAACGTAGCCTGTTTTGCCGGTTTTGCTCTTCCGGTGGAATTTTATGTTTACGTTTCCATGGTTTCAGTAGTCGCAGTAAATGCATGGATTTTTTTTTTTTTTTTCTCAATGAAAATCTGTAAAACACATGGATCATCACACCAGCTTTTAACAGTGGATATCACACAAATTGACATCCGTGTTAAAAGCCAGCGTTAATAGATCCATGCGTTTACCGCAACTATGACAACGACTGAAAACCATGGAAACGTAACCGTACAATTCCAAACCGGCAAAACCAGCTTCCGGGTTTGCCCATAGATGACGTTCAGAAACTTGTGGATATGGACAATGCCATGGATTTATCGGTGAAGAGTGAACTGCTGATATTTCGTAGTGCTGAAATATGACCAAGCGCGCTGTCCGCTGTCTCAGTGCTGAAATGAATGACAGCGTGTCACCGCCCGAGAGAAAGAGAGAGAGAGAGAGATGCGCCGCGACCGGCTCTGACTCTTCCTTTTCTTTTTTCCATGGACCAGCTTTCCTGCTTGTGTACAGCAGATTGGCAGCTGATTTGAGAACCTACTGCATATGATTTACTATTGCACATTTCCTTTTGCTGCTGTAATAATGATACAAATACGATGGAAACTGGTAATAACAAACATCAGTGTTTCCCCTACCATTGTACAGGCCTGGCGGGCCGCCAGGCCAACGAGAGTGGATTACCCTGTGGATTATAAAGGCCTGTTTGGACACCGCACGGCTGGGCCCGTTCTCAGCCAAGCGGGACAAGGGAGAGGACTGGTGTGGTCACCTCGGCGGAGCCGCGGCGTCTCTCCCGTGTGGACAGTAGGACAAACAAACTCTCTCTCACTCACTCTCACCACGCGCCAACACACACACACCCACACACATACACACCACACATACACACTCATTCCCACAGCTGGGACTCGGACTTAATGGACAGCGGGAGGGGGGAGGGCTTTCGAGTTCTGTTGATCTGTGTGTAATTGTTTATTATATGCCGCCTGTGATGGGCACGTTTTGAGCTAAAGTAACATTGCGGAGTTTTTCGGCCTTAAAATAATGTTTCCAGACTCATTGCATTGGTTGAAAAATGGTTAATAGGATGAATGGTGCTGCCGGTGCAACCTGAGCGGGGTCGCGTCGGCTGAAACTGCACTATGTAACTTCCCTGCACTGGTACCATAGACTGTAAAAAGAATGGACGTAGCGTCCGTGACGTCACCCATTGGTTTTGGTGAGTGTGTTTTGTGCCGCTACTATGGGGGTTTGAACCGCGCCATGTTGGATTTGACTTTCCATATTTAGAGAGGTGCGGCCGTTAGCCGGCCGAGAACCTGCCCACTGGCCTCGAAGCAGCGGTCTCCGGACCTGTCACTCAACGTTTCCGCGCCCTAATTGGCCAGAATTTTAAACCTAATAACAGTAAAACAGTAGAGTTTAAAAAAAATTCACCCCCCTCAGAGTGTGTGCGGTTGAGACCAAAAAACGTAATGGTACCCGGCTTTTAACATGTTTATTGAGGACGTAAAGTCGGCTATTTTAACATGGGGGTCTATGGAGAATGCTCCCTTCCGGTACCAGCCCCCAGAGGAAGCCGGGGGGATTGCAGTTTTTTGAACGCGGAAGTGAGCTTCACTTCTCAGACCGACAACTGCCCCCTTGACGGGTACGAAACACCACCCCCCCTCCTCCCCTCTGCGTCGAGGGAGAGACGTGGTGGGTAAAAGCGAAACTTACGGTTCCCCTCCGGTCGTCGTTGCCGCCGCCGCCGCCCCCCCACACCCCCCCCTCCCCCGACCACCCGCCACACAGTCTCCTTGCAAACATGTGGGAAATACTGTTGTTTATTAATGGGACTAAACGCTGGATGCGCTCGCTGATAAGTTTCATTTTCGTTTTTCCCCCCAGACGATAGCGCTTCTCAACCAGATGGTGGAAGCACTGAGCTGAAACTCCGCAATGTTGCTTTAAGTTAAATCAGTGCTTCTCAAAGTGTGGGGCGCGCCCCACTGGTGGGGAACGGAGACATGACAGGTGGGGCGCGACAAACGGGAGGGAATTTTCAATTTCATGCCTATCTTACTGTAAATGCTATTGACAACAAAGATAATTCACTCTAAACAAAACAGCCACACACAAACAAAGTAATAATGAATAGCTAAAATTATTAAAAAGCATTAGGAGACCGGGAGAAAAAATTTAACCTGGAACTAAAGTGCAAAAACAATGATTGACGTCAGGATGTTAATTGCAGCGGGCCAACATTTGCAGCGGGACAACAAGGTAGTAGCAGCAGCAGCAGAGAATTTCTAATAGAGACTGGCTCTGGTAGCAGGCTGCTGGGTTCACACCGGACGCCGAAGCACCGCGAATAGCGCGGAACAGAGACCGCTTCCCTTCGGTGCTCAAGTACCGGTTGTGTAGTTCAGACCAGTGGTGGAAGTCGCGCCCTGCAGCGATCGGTTCGGCATCTGGTCAATTTTGTGCGCGAGCCGCGAGCAATCGCGTCAATCTTGGCAGGAAGTCACACATGAAACAACGAGAGAATCCGGTCAATTGTCAAAATAAAGCACTTTTCAAAATAAAACATAGCGATTGACAAATGCGATCATATTTGTGTGCGTTTTATAGCTTATGTCAGACTCGAGAGAGATGAAAACACACGCACACGCACACACACACACACACACACACACACTTCTCAGCTCAACATTGAGCATGACTTGAGGCAGTTTCAAGCCTGCAACCCCGAGGATGTGCAGTGCAAAACAGGCACATTGCAGCCACTAATGCAGGGAAAGTTCACTTGTTCATGTTTTTTGCACAGATTGCAAATGAAACACTGTTTAATTATTTGACTACTGTAGCCTACTTTTACTTTTAGTTTTTAATCTGCACTTTTATTTTCTCTTTTTGAACTTTGTGTTATTTCATGTTTTTGATTTTGACTCATGAAATATGACTGATATACTTGGTGCTAGTAAGTTCAATAAATTTGAAGTAATTTTTGTTGGGGCGACGGGGGAAAGTGGGGCTTGAAAATCCCCGCTTGTTAAAAGTGGGGAATGACGAAAAAAGTTTGAGAACCACTGAGTTAAATACAGAGACTCAGACTAAGTAGCGACTTTGATTATTGCTTCCCTGGACGCACCAGTAGCGCGAGCCTAGGTCCGCCTGCAGCAGGACTGCGTTGTGCCAGTTCCCCTTATATCCTTATTGTAAGGGAAATTGTTACAAACTGACATCGGAGTGTGTGATTGTAAATGGCGAGACTTTGTGTTTGTTTATTTATTAAGCTTCCACTGACTGTATCACATCTTAAAACATGAAAAAAAAAAAAAAACGGAAACAAACACCACCGCTAGGAGTAACGCACATTTCCTTATGGAAATTAAAGCCTTGTCGGAATGGCGGTATGGCTGAATGGTGACATGTCTGTAGAATGTCGGAGTGGCAGCATGTCGGAATGGCAGCATGTAACCTTTGTATTCATGTTGTTCACGCGAAGACTGATAAAAGACTGGGCCAAGATTGGGCAAAGTTCAAAAAGGCCTGGGCCAAGCACACACAGTTAGATTTTTGTCAAAAAAATGTGAAATGTTTGTTTTTATGTTTGAAATGTTAAAGCAGAAGTAAGTGATATATTTGTGTTAATATAAGTCTTAAATAGTTATATCTTCCGACAGCAATCACTTAACATAGAGTGTTTGGACTGAAACACGGGTCTCTCAGTCCCTCTGCTCTGCTCTGAGCCGAAGAGAAAACATTTATCGTATCCTACAGTTTTTATCCAATGAGGAGAGAGAACGGCATGCAGGGCTGTGTGTGCAGCCAAGGAACGCCGTGAATGTGGCGACGTAGGGACGAGGACTGTTATGGTGCGTTCAAGGAAACTCGTATTTTTCCGACCGTGAAGTGGTACCAGTTCGATCTGGTACGAGTTCACCGGTCGGAAGTTACGAGTGGCCGTTATAGTGACTTTCACCGGTAAAACAGGTCGGAAAAACACGAGTGGGTTGCCTGAAACGCTACAAAGTCGTAAGTTGTGACTTGAAGCTGTAATTTACGATTTCAAAAGCCTGCCTGGAACGCAGCATTAGCGAAAACGACCGGACCACTTACTTCTGCTTTAATAAAATATGGTTTAAATATAATATTTGCTTGAAATTAAAGCAGAATTAAGTGATATATTTGTGTTAATATAAGTCTTAAATAGTTATATCTTCCGACAGCAATCACTTACATAGAGTGTTTGGACCGAAACACGGGTCTGTCAGTCACTCTGCTCTGCTCTGAGCCGAGGAGAAAACATTTATCGTATCCTACAGTTTTTATCCAATGAGGAGAGAGAACGGCATGCAGGGCTGTGTTTGCAGCCAAGGGACGCCGTGAATGTGGTGACGTCGGGACGAGGACTGTTATGGTGCGTTCAAGGAAACTCGTAACACTGTTTTTCCGACCTGTGAAGTCGTACCAGTTCGATCTGGTACGAGTTCACGGGTCGGAAGTTACGAGTGGCAGTTATAGTGCACTTTCACAGGTAAAACAGATCGGAAAAACACGAGTGGGTTGCCTGGAACGCTACAAAATCGTAAGTTGTGACTTGAAGCTGTAATTTACGGTTTCAAAAGCCTGCCTGGAACGCAGCATTAGCCAAAACAACCGGATCGCTTACTTCTGCTTTAATTGTTTATTGGTCTTTTTAAATTGATTTTTAAAGCCTCTGGAAACCCAAATCCACAAAAGCTTCCTAACTATGTATTTTAGGGTCTTATGTACATATTATTAAACATGTAAAAATAATAAGAAAGAAAGTTTCCATCCAAAATCAAAATATTTGTCTTTTAAGTTTTTGTACAGTAGGTTTGAATTGGGTGGAGTTATCTCTGGGATTTATCACGCAATAAATCCGAACCACTCATAAATCGCCACGTCAGTTGTCTGATCCAGTTCCCCAATGGCGGTGAACAAAACCGTTCTGCTACCGGTCGCTCCACCATTCCTCTTAAGTCCTCACAACCAGAGCCATGTCAACAGGAGTTGTGTGTGTGTGGCGATTAGCTTTTAGCATTTATTAGCTTTCCAGCGCTACCTGCAGTGTCTGTCTGTCTGTCTGTGCACACAGCTCTTCACAACTCCTCTCTACAGCCGATACAGCCGTTTTTGTGTGTGTGTGTGTGTGTGTGTGTGTGTGTGGGGGGGGGGGGGTCAGCATTTAGCATTTATTAGCTTTCCAGCGCAACCTACCTTGTTTGTGTCTGTGTGTCAGTCTGTCTGTGTGCACAACTCCTCACAACTCCTCTCTACATACAGCCGTTTTTTTGGGAGGGGGACGGGGGTTGTTGTGTGAGTGTGTATGTATGTGTGTGTGTGTGTGTGTAAATTGGCGATTAGCTTTTAGCATTTATTAGCTTTCCAGTGCGACCTGCCTTGTCTGTGTGTGTGTGTGTGTGTGTGTGTGTGTGTGTCAGTCAGCCCCTCCTGGCACTCACACAGACATGAGTGACGGTTAAAAGCTTTTTTTTTCTGTGAGACTACGACCAAAGACGGTTATGACGCTCCAAAACAAAAGCTGGTAGTCTAGTTAGCTGGCTAAATAGCATCAATCAATCGATGCACGTCCTCCGGTGAGGACTTTTTTTTTTTTTTTTAACGGTCGCCATTGACGTGTTGCTATGACATTGTTTGAAGTGGGCGGGGCCAGAGAGATGTCAATCATAACGAGGGAGCTGTCAATCATAGCGTTATTTGCCACGCCCACACTGTCCTGACCAGTGGCCTCAATAGTGCCTAAATAGCAAAATGAGCTGTTTTTAAACCAGGTTCTCTAATAGTTATGAATAGTTATTGTCACTCAGACTTTTGTGGATGCTTAATGAGGCACTTGGCTTTGATATAATATAAGCATTTTTACTATTTAAAGTCAGGTTTCCAAAGGCTTTAATGATACAATGTCAGACCTGCCAACATGTACGCATTTTGCGTACTTGTTACGCATTTTGACCTCCTAGTACGCTTGTACGATTCTATGTTCTAAAGTACGCATATTGTTTGATCTCGTATTTCGCTAATTTTCAATCAAGTTGTCACCAGCCTTGTTGTCACTGAAGATCATGCTTCGGTGCCACACAGATCTGCGCGTAAGCGATGTGCTTTCAGCCAATCAGCTTCATTTTCACTCAACCACCCGCCCTCCTCCGGGCTTTAGGCTTGAGTGAGATGACAGAGCCGCGCGATGTGGACATTTAACGATATAAATGACGGCGCTTGCGAACGTCCGTGTCACCGTGTCAGCGGACTGTTTGGTGCGTGTGTGGCTGCATTGTCACTGCTGACTTCCAAGCAGCTGTTGTTGTTGATGTTTAGCGCTACCTGGAGCAACAACAACAGTCGCTGCAGCTTCTTCTGAGAGCGGGTCAGATGTAACGCACGTGAGACAGACACACGGAACGACCGCGCAGATGTTGCAGACATCGTTAAACTTTTCACACTAATGAAAAAAAAACTACCGTTGTGTTGTGTGACGGCAGATACAGAACCAGGTTTAAGGTTAGAGAGGGAGAAGGAGCGAGGTGAGCCAGGTGATGAAGGGAGGGAGGGAGAAGGAGCAGGAGAGGGTGGGATAAGGGGAGAGAGACTGTTGAATGAGAAAGGCAGATAAGCTACAGTATTTTATTTTTGACCAAATGTTATTGTTGTAGACTTATGGATAATGAAATAATTATTGTACAGTGCTATAGACCCCTTTACAGATTGTAAACATCCGGGTGGGCGGGGCATAGCTGGAGGCAAAACATCTGAAACGCTGTCGCTTGTAAACGCTGGTTATCAATGCTTTAACGGACTGTTTTTTCAAGAATGGACGAGGAAAAGTCATATTTTATATTCATCATCATCCCCATCCTCCTCATCATCATCATCCCCCTCATCGTTGCCCCCCTCACCGTCACCCCCCCTCATCTTCATCACCCCCCTTTCCTTCATCTTCGTGAAAGAGACTGTGATTCTTCAGCTCAGCTGGTTCTGAGGGACATTTCAGTTGGGACTGAGGTGGCGAGCCAACCCAGAACAGTCTGTCAGAGAAGTGATTTTTTTTATTTCTGTTTTGTCACCTTTATTGATAATTTACTTGCTGTGGTAGTATTGTTGCTGTCATCATTATTATTTTGTTTATTATTTAAATTTTAGCTAAATTTTAAGCTGGTGTGTCTTGTTTCATAACATTGATTTACCACGACCAATCTATGATTGTTGGTTACTTGTTCATATTATCCCTAATCCAAATAAGGTTAGGGTTTTAATATGTGGCAAGCAATACTGTGATGTGTTAATTTATCCCATTTCTTTTCATAGAGGTATGATTGCTAGAGAAAACTCCTCTCGCCACATGGCTGCTTGGCAGTACTTAGGGCAGCCAAGAAGGAGGCTTGGTCACAGGTGCAGTCTTTTTGGGACTGCCCTTCTTGTTTTTGCTGTTCTTTGCTGGCGTGGCTGTTACAGCTTTCTCCTCTACCTGTTCATTCTTTTCAACAGTTCCATTATTTGGAATGGGAGTGGCAGTTTTTGCGGGAGGCTTCGCCCGGGGTTTTCTCACTCTTGCTTTCTTGGGCTGTGGTGTCGTGGAGTCCAGAGCGTTGATGGTCTTCATCTTGCTCAGGTCAGCCTCTGTGGACAGAGTAAATAAAGTAAAGACATTGAACAAACATGGTAATGTGGCACAAATGTCTAAAAGGAAACATCAATAGCAACCACAACGGTACCGTACTCTGTATGAAATCACTGTTTTCCATTGCAACGTTGTTCATGGGTGGTGAATGATGTCCTGTCTGGTGGTTGTCTTTCTCCCTTTGAGTGAGAGAACCCAGCGCTCCCTGTCTTTTCATCTCCCACCATTTCCCGCATTTTCCACACCTCTTAACTTTCTCGCGCGACTCTGACTGCAGGAGGGACTATCATGTCTCTGCTCCGTGACTGACCGCCTGTGAGCGCTGTGGGACTGGGCCAGCCGGGGCAAGGCAGCACGGTCCGCTAATGGTTGAAACAGCAGTGATACGTGCTTCCACGTCGGAGTCAACATCGGAGCATCGGCGTAACAACAGCGGAAAAAGTCGCTTTTGACGAAAAAAAGAGAGAGAGAGAGAGACCTGCCGTGCCGTGCAAAAAAAACAACAAAAGTGTCACGTGTCACGACTAACTGTATCTGGCCCTTCAAAATAAAAGCCCCATAGCCTTTATACAGTTCAGTCATATTGATTTTGACTTAATCTTGACAAGACACGGCTCTTAATGTTTGTTTTTTTTCCCCCTGCGACCAATCGACCAATGAAATTTTGGTCGGCTAATGATTTTTTGGTCGACTATTTGGGGGCAGCCCTACTGTTTTTCCTTTTTGCTGGCACAGCCTAAAAAATAAAATAGAAAGCAGTTTCCTCAGTACATTAAAAAAAAAGACACATTAAATAAAATGAAAACAAAATAAAAGTCACCTTCTTTTTTTGTGGGTCTGTTTATCACTCTTTTTCTTTGGTGACGCTAGATACACAAAGTGTAGGGTTAAAAAAAATATCCAACAGACTCTTTATTATCCAGATGAAGTTTTAATCCTACTGAAAGAAATTCTGCAGCTATCCTTAACTTTCAAATACCTAATGAATTAATTAATGCAAATTTGAAAATCCACAACAACCCTGCATGCCCAATTTTGAGTTAAGTTAAAGTCCCTGAAAAGTGACACTGGATTCGTTTTCTGAGTTAATCACATCCCAGACATATGTCCTATTAACCAGCCTGCCAATTTTGGATGCTAGAAAAATTTGTTTAGTAGGTGAAATTAGGTTTTAAAATCATGACTAAATGAGGCAGTTCTCGCAGCTCTGGATGTCTGCTGCAGGCACAGAAGCCCCGCCCACTTGCTGAGCTTCGTCAAGTTTCAACTGTCAATCAAATGGCCTACCGGCCGGCCAACTATGCTGATGCTACTGCTAGCTGTCACATCGTACCCGAGCAGCTACGGGCTTGAGCTGGAGTCTGAGTCCAGCTCTTATCTGAATGTCTCGGATACACACTGAGCAGTGAGGGAAATATGCTGGGGCCGCTGCCGTCAGCACACGAATCTCCGCTACCCTGATAGCGTTAGCTCGGCGTTAGCCCGGCGCTAACGCGTTAGCTCGACTAGCCCGGCGCTAACCGTTAGCTCGGTGGCTAGCCCCGTTCGTCCCGTTCACCCCGAGCCTCCATGGTCCCGAGCCACTGCAGCATCGGACCCACGGCTCACCGCCACAGCAACGGGAGCCTTGAAGGCTACACCACAACAACAATGAGGGCCGCCACCGTCAGCGCAGGACGAACGGGCCTAGCGCTAGCCGCCGAGCTAACGCTATCAGGGCAAGCAGAGATTCATCTGCTGAGGGCGGCGGCCCTCAGTTTTGTTGCCGGTGTAGCCTTTGCTGTGGCGGTGAGCTGTGGGACAGACGCTGCAGAGGTTCACCTGGGCTGTGGCTGTTTTGGCTTTTAGAGTTTTGCCGCCGAGCTCCGGCTGGTCCCACTGTGGCAGTCTCATTTGTTTGTTTGAATTAAAAGTGGAGCTTCATGTTTCACATAAGCGCAGCGCTGCCTCTGGGATAGACTATGTTCAAATAACACCACATTTACATCAATAAATAAATGTTTTACAATGACCTGATAAGTCTGCATTACATTTTATTAAGACAGAGACCAAGCTAGTGGACTGGTAGCTCCGGCGGCGCTGGTAGCTCCGGCGGCAGTGGCAGCAGACGCTCGTTGGCATTCTTGAAGTATTTATAATATTACTGTGCACATGTATGGAGCTATATTTGTGCCAGAATCCTGAGCGAGCAAAGATAGATTCTGAGCACACAAGGAGAGATTTTGAGCACAGAATATTTTGCAAGCACATCAATTATATTTCAAAAAGAAATTACACTTGAGCAAACAAAAACATATTGTGTGCACAAACAGGCCGCTGCGCTCGCTCGCTCCCCCCGTCCTGCTCGCTCAACATCTCTCGCTCTGCGCGTACAGGTTTGGTCTCTCCGCTCGCTCAGCTTGGCACACACGTTACAAATGTGCCACAAAACCAACCAATCAGAGACCTGGCAGAAGTACGTCCTGATTGGCTGTTTGCTCTCCAATGGGATCGCTGGTTACTGTAACCCGGAAAAAACAAAGGAGATCGCATCAGATGGGCTCGGACTGGATGAAGAGGACGTGTTTTAAAACAATTTTCGGTCAGTATTTATTATTATTATGATTATTGTCTGATGTTACAGAACTACCTTGTTAGTTTTTGTACTATAGTGTTGTAACGTTAGGGTCGCGTTGTCTGGGCTTACGTTATATCCTCTAATTTTGAGACATTAGCTGTTGTGTGACTGACGAAGACTTTTCCTTTCTGTCCTGGGCACCCTTAGATAATGTCAGGTGAACAACAACAACAACCACATGTAAGTTTGTGTTGCCTTTGTTATAAACACAGTGTGTCATAAAACATTTGTAAAGTTATGTTTTCACGTTAGTTTTAACCATTGTAAGTTTGCCAACTAGCAAAACTAGCACTTACAACAGGTGATTTCACTAATTAGCTCACCTCACTTGGCTGGGGAGTGCACGTCACATTTATACTTTTTACTTTGCTCACCTCTGCATATCTACATGACTGCATAATCATGTATTTTTTATTCGGAGACATATATGATTGAGTCCCTCTTCCTTGCTAATCTGGGCTCTTTCTGTCCAACAGGACTTGTTGAGACAGCAGTTGATGGAGGGACTTCTTACGAAACTGCAGTCTGCCATAAACCAGCAACCGCTAAATTTGGATTATTTGGAGTTCTTGACTCGCCATCAACTCATCCTCTTTGAATCATTCTCTGAACAGATAGGTGGTGTGTCAGAAATTACCGAAGCTCTACAAGACCTCCATCATGCTGTTCAGTGGGAAAACAATGTCAGCTCTATACCCATTGTCCCAGCTAGAAATTTTTTGTTCTAAAAACATTCTGACAATGTTACCTATAATGTTGTTAGAATGTTTTTAGCGGGAAGTTTTCTTTAAGTTCCCAGAACATTCTGGAGAAACATTCTCTGAAAACATCTTAAAAATGTTTTATGATAACCTTCTTAAAATGTTGAAAGGAAACATTGCTATAACATTATACCCTAATGTTTTAATGATGTTTTTAGCGGAAAGTTTTCTTTAAGTTCCCAGAACATCCTGGAGGAACGTTCTCTAAAAACATCCTAAGAATATTTTGTGATAACCATCTTAAAATGTTGAAAGAAAACAATGCTATAACATTATACCCTAATGTTTTAATGATGTTTTTAGCGGGAAGTTTTCTTTAAGTTCCCAGAACATCCTGGAAGAACGTTCTCTAAAAACATCCTAAGAATATTTTGTGATAACCATCTTAAAATGTTGAAAGAAAACAATGCTATAACATTATACCCTAATGTTTTAATTATGTTTTTAGCGGGAAGTTTTCTTTAAGTTCCCAGAATGTTCTGGAGGAACGTTCTCTAAAAACATCCTAAGAATGATTTGTGATAACCTTCTTAAAATGTTGAAAGAAAATATTGCTATAACATTATACCTTAATGTTTAAATGATGTTTTTAGCGGGAAGTTTTCTTTAAATTCTCAGAACGTTCTAGAGGAACGTTCTCTAAAAACATCCTTAAAAATGTTTTGTGATAACCTTCTTAAAATGTTGAATGAAAAATATTGCTATAACATTATACCCTAATGTTTTAATGATGTTCTTAGTGGGAAGTTTTTTTTAAGTTCCCAGAATGTTCTGGAGGAATGTTCTCTAAAAACATCCTAAAAATATTTTGTGATAACCTTCTTAAAATGTTGAATGAAAACATTGCTATAACATTATACGCTACTGTTTTAATGATGTTCTTAGTGGGAAGTTTTCTTTAAGTTCACAGAACGTTCTGGAGGAACATTCTCTAAAAACATCCCAAGAATGATATGTGATAACCTTCTTACAATGTTACAAATGAAAACATTGCTACAACATTATGCCCAAATATTCTTGCAAATGGTTACAGCTGACAGTTTTTAATGTTTCCAGAATGACAATACTTAGGGACTCAATAACATGCTTTGAAAAAAAAAGAAATCCACAAAGGTAATGTTGTAACATTTCATTAAAATATTTAAACATTGAAATATGACATCATCATTCAATTTCAAGATTACACTTTCCTAACAGACCACTAGGATCACTGAGAATTTACCTAATAATGGAACTGGACTACAAGCCCATGTTAATGTTTGACAACATTAATTTATTTAAAACATTTTTTGATCTACTTCAATAAGCAATACCAAAGTACAAGGTCATCTACTGTATGATTTGAACCATTTTAAATATCAATCACAAGCAAAAAAACCCTAACCCAAAAATACAAAGAAAAGGTGTGTGTTCACTGTTCATGTGTCAGAATCCTCTGACAGCAGTGTGGGTCTCACACACTGCAGGACAGGAGTCTTCCTCTGTGACAGATGGTCCAGTTGCCTTAAATCACCACCTGCATTATGACAAAAAAAAAATCATAAAATCATGATTGTTTCGGCTTCATTAGATGTCTTTTGGTTATCCTGTAAATTACAGACCATTAATAATGAAGTTAAAGCAGAAGTAAGTGGTCTGGTCGTTTTCGCTAATGCTGCGTTCGAGGCAGGCTTTTGAAATCGTAAATTACAGCTTCAAGTCACAACTTACAACTTTGTAGCGTTTCAGGCAACCCACTCGTGTTTTTCCAACCTGTTTTACCGGTGAAAGTCACTATAACGGCCACTCGTAACTTCTGACCCGTGAACTCGTACCAGATCGAACTGGTACCACTTCACGGTCGGAAAAATACGAGTTTCCTTGAACGCACCATAACAGTCCTCGTCCCTACGTCGCCACATTCACGGCGTTCCTTGGCTGCACACACAGCCCTGCATGCCGTTCTCTCTCCTCATTGGATAAAAACTGTAGGATACGATAAATGTTTTCTCTTCGGCTCAGAGCAGAGCAGAGTGACTGACAGACCCGTGTTTCAGACCAAACACTCTATGTAAGTGATTGCTGTCGGAAGATACAACTATTTAAGACTTATATTAACACAAATATATCACTTACTTCTGCTTTAATACCAGAAATAACCAGTTATATCAGCAATATAAGTAAAGTAGATAAAAAAGTGAGGTATGGTAATAGTGGTAGTGACACAATGTCTAGTAATTACTATACTATTTACTACTATATACAGGATTCCAAAAAACTTGTTAAAGGGATAGTTCGACATTTTGGCAAATTGGCCCATTGCCATAATCCCTATAGTTTTAGCAGTAGGCTTGTTACCTTTAATTGTGGGTGTAAGCTATTTTTAGAACGGCGGAGCAGAGCCGCGAGCTGCTACGGAGGATCATGGGATTTCTTGGTTTCCCTCATCAAATACACAATCCAACAACTCCACAACGCTCTGGTGGACAAGTTGTGACCTGCACATTCACCACGCTATGAGATAATAACAGAACGTTATGAGACAGAGTTGTTTTAGAGGTAAATTCATGCAAAACCGCTGATGCGCATTGGCTTCCGGGACAGTTTTTCATCAAGCAGTCTCTGTATTTCCCTCTAAAACAACTCTGTCTGGTAACGTTGTGTTATTATCTCATAGCGTGGTGAATGTGCACCAGCTTGTCCACCAGAGCGTTTTGGAGTTGTTGGATTGCGTATTTGATGAGTTTGATGAGGGAAACCAAGAAATCCCATGAGCCTCCGTAGCGTAGCTCTGAGCAGCTCACGGCTCTGCTCCGCCGTTCTAAAAATAGCTTGCACCGACAATTAAAGGTAACGAACCTACTGCTATGACTATAGGGATTATGGCAATGGGCCAGTTTGCCAAAATGTTGAACTATCCCTTTAAGCCCGGTGGTAGGGTGGCACCAGCAGCCCACCGGCACCCAAGCATGTTTTTTTGTGACAGGGGCCTGACCCTGACCATTGACTGATGGCAGGACCCTATAGGTAACAGATTCATTAATGGAGTAATAGAATTTAGAAGGCCTGATTTCATAAGGGCTTAAGATCAATATTAAAAGTTGAATGGAAATGTGAAAATATTACCATTATCATGTCTTATTATAAGACATTTATGTAACATATTTAAACACCAGCTATAGCAAGTCTCACAGATTGCACTCTTGAAATGCTGTTCAATCAACCACAAAAATAAATAAATAATAAAAATACTATTTAAATAAATCAACTGTCTGCACTAAAAACTAAAAAACAACTGCCTGGTGTCTCTATTGTTAAAGTCTAGTGTTATTTCTCAGAGATTTTTTTTTTTTCCTCAGAGGTTTTTGCAATCTGAAGTCACGTACAAGTAACGTAACACACGGCCAGTCGCCATGGAAACGAGACAGTCACGGATCTACTAAAGATACTCTATCTACTGTTTGGACCAGAGTGAAAACAAACATGTGTAAACGCGAACCTTACGAGCTGCAAAATTAAACAATGGAATGGATCATTTTCACATCTGGTGAAAGCGTCTCGGCTCACAGAAGTCCGGAGCTCTGACGTTGTAACTTCACATCACAACTTTGTTGGGCATAACGGGACATGTCACGAAGGAGAGGCCGTTACGTATTAAGTATTGTTTGTTTGTTACCTCAATAAAGTCATTTCTATTTAATTTGTGTATATATCTTAGTCATTAACATTGAAAACACTCTCTTTTTTGTAGTAAAAATAAGAGTGAAAGGTAAAAAAAAAAAAACTAAATTCCCCAAAATTAAAACGGAAAAAATGATTTTATAGGGCCCCATTTGTATTACAGCTCTGTTTACAAACTTGTCAGCTTTCTTTAAGTAAACAAGCCCCTCGGTGTATGTTTGAATAGCCACCTGACGTTGTCTGTGGGGGGAAAAAAATGTGGTTTTGAGGGAAACAGGTAAACAGCCTAAACAACGTAAGATCCGCCTGCTCCCATTACGGGGGCAGCTCTCCATTCCGACACACCTCCACTTCGAAACACCGATGTTCCGATGGGGACAGGAGGGCTCTGTCTCGCGCGCGATTTTCGTGGCGCGCCGCGTCCGATGTGTCCCCGGCGCTTGGTTCAGTAGACTTTTTTTCTCTGCTACTCTACACAACTATACAATGGGTTGAAACTGCTTCAGCACACTGCTGCACCGTGTTGTCAGACATGAGTGTTGCATGATTCTCTATGTCAGCAGCTTTTTGCGTAGTTTAGAAAGGCAAATCGTACCAGCGTATTTTGATGTCAAATTGCATACCTGCTTCGCAAAATGTGTACACACGAGAAGGTCTCAGGCTTGAGACAGCAGAACTTGGTGCGGTGGCCCGGTGTGTGTTGATTCCTCCAGCAGCAACATGCTACCTGGCTCTCAGAGCTGCAGGCTTTCAGCAGCTGCCTCTCGGCACACGGCAGCTCGATCCCCTGGTCCAGCCCCAGCTCTCTTCTCCACAGCTTTCCAGTTTTCAGCAGGACACCGCAGCTGCCGTGACATATTGGCATGTGAAGTGTAACCCACTAAGCGCCACAGGGTAGTATGATATATGGACCAGGGACAGGTTCCTAGCAGGAGGGTTAAAGTGACAGAGAGAGAGAGAAAATGACACATTATCATAAATGGAGCCACAGGATACAGTCAGCTTGGCTGTATTGACCTGTATGGAAAATAAAATAAAAAAATACATGGAAAGTGTCCAGTGTTATGTTCGTTTCAATGTCCCTTTAATGTTGTTGTTGTGGTCAAGTCAGCATGCTCAGTCCAAAGGGAATAAAGTCAAGTCAGATATAGTTTAAAAGTCTTAAAGTCTGTGTTAAGTGTCATCCGAGATTTGATAAATATGTTAGAATATGGTTCTTGAAAACACATGCAAAGACCGATAACTATGGAGCACTGATCTGAGGGTAAAACTATTTTTGAGGACAAGGATTTCTCAGTCCAGGTGAGACGCTGGCCACCACTGGCAATGGGAGTCCTGAGCTATGGGCCAGACGCTCCAGCGCCTCACCTGGACTGTATGTCTTTTCCCTCAGCATGTGTTTATCTGAAGTATTCAGAATTAGAGCTGGACTCAGACTCAGAGGTTCAAACCTGTAGCTGCCCGGGTATGATGTGACAGTTTGCATGAATGTCGTTTGATGGTACTTGATTGAAAGTTCAAATTTGACAAAGCTCAGCAAGTGGGCAGGGCTTCAGTGCCTGCAGCAGACACAACTCCAGCTTCCAGAGCTAGGAGAACTGCTTGATTTTGCCATGATTTTAAAACCTAATTTACTAAACTAATTTTTCTAGCATTAAATCAAATTTGACAGGATGGTTAAGACATCTGTGGTGTGACTAACTTAGAAAACTAGTTTAATTTTATACAGACTTTAAGCTCAGTAGCCGTGAGTCTATGGTGGTCCTACCACAGTGTGGATGAAGGTGTCGAAGACTGTTTGGTGTCCTCCTTGGGCACAGTCGATGTTGACCCACTCCTCGGGAAGGAGAAGCCTTCTCACTGGGGGCTCGCCATCTCCCTTGTTAGGGAGAATCCAGAGTTTCCTGACAGATCTCAAAAACCTAGCCTGTAAAGACAATGCTCTTATGTTATTTTGAAACTCTCTATGGCCATATTCAACACAAAACACTAGTATAACACAACAGTGATTAAATTATCTTTTTCTTCTAATCTCAAATGGAGTATTTTAAATCATGAATTATCATATTATAGCTCTTTTCCTATTAAATATAATTAATTTCCCTTTTTTTGTCTGTTACATACATTGCCATAAAATGATGAACTAAATAACAGCAAAACACACATCCTATGGGCTACACTTCTCAATGTCAAAATAGTCTTTTGATTTTGTGATAAATGAACAATGAATTTAGGCTTGCAGTTTCTTTAAACATACTACACATTATGAACAAAGTAAACACACACACGGTAGCATAACAAAATAGCATATCTCATTTTCTATTAGGTTATCAGTGCAGAAATATGCAGCTCTAAATCTTGCTTTAATACATTTAGCATACAACACTAAACGGTACGTCAGGTTCATGTATCCTCGGTGGTTTTCCACCTCTCCTGCTCCACTCACCACATGGCTAATACAGTTAGCATGCGCTAGCTTAACTCCACCAACTCACCATGACACCGCCAAAAGTAGTGATAGTCCTGGCTCACGGCTCCTAAACCACCGCTCGGACTCAGGTTGCGTCCCTTAAATAATTATTCAGTGGTGATAACCGCGTTCACAACCACTGTGTGCTTAATTTCTGCTAGTTTTCTTCCTTGTATCTCACCCCCGCAGCCTCACCGCTCTGACTCGGCACTGACGAATTCAAACTGGAAGGGGCGGGACTTACTCCCCTCTGACCAATCATTGATCTGCGCTGCTTGATCTAGCCAATGAGGATCTAGTGTGTGCAAAATCACTCTGATTGACAGATTAATGAACAAATGGGGAAATAATGTGAATAACTAGTAAACTAACTGGACCCAATTCTCTACTGGGGATCAATAATCAATTCAAAACAGTTATTGTAGTCTTACCATGATCCACGATCACAATCTGGGCCTCCAATGTGGACTTGGGAGCGAAGTAGTCTGAAGTTGCAGCAGGTTACTGGTTCCTGTTGTGTCCCGCCGGCTTGGGGGTCAAACCACCAGTCAATCACTACTGGTCTAAGTCTTGAATTTTAATTTGTCATGAGGCCCACCGGCTGGGCGGTAAATCTACTACATGCCAATGATCTTATCAACTGCCTAGTCTAGAATAGATCACTGACACCTTAATAACTGTTGTTTAAAACGCACACACAACAATGAGCAAGGCAACATATGCCACTAAAACACACATAGCCCCATTTTCTTTTCTTTTTTAAGATCATCCAGTGAAAATACATTAGCATGATGATTTAAAAAAATATATTTTAATTTTATTATCCTGTAAATATACCTCAAAACCATTACATCCAAACTGGCAAGCTTTCAGGCCACCATTTAGCTTCCCCCTAATGTACAACCTACAACCAAGTTGCCCACTTATTTCAAACAGCCCACACAAATGGGCTGCATAGAGCTGCCTGTATTTTATATTGTGGCAAAGGAGTTGTTGTCCTCATTCGGGGAAAGATGGACTGTAGAGTAGACAATGGATAAATAATTGCCTGCCCATCTCTGTCAGGTTTCTCATGTTCCCATGATAATTACTGACCTTTCTCATATCAAACTTCATATCACAGATATCATAAAATTCAGCTGCTGCTGATTTAAAAATTTTCTAAAGTAGCCTAGGTGAAAAATAACTTTTGCCCCATACTGTAATCAGTGTCATACAAAACGAGCCCATTCATATCGTGAGAGAAGATGAGTCAACCTAGTGCATATTTCCTTATAATTGATGAGTAAAATATTGATAAGTAAAAAATAATTATTAGCTGATGACTGACTGATCAGTCCTCTAGTCATCATCAATCATTGTGATATAGCAGGATGGTTTATATATATATATATATATATATATATATATGTGACCCGTTCCATCAAAATGAGTCGGAAGTCGCAACGTTCTATTTTTAGATAATCAGCTGATAACATGGAAAACCCATAGAAAATCAAAAAAAAATTTTTACCCTAATTTCAAAGCAATGACATTCAAAAACAATCTCCCAGAGTTTCACAGTCCAGATAATTGAGAAAAGGCACGTGAATGATGATTAAAGTTGACTTGCAACTTAAACCCTCTGAAAATGAGTGTTGCTTCGGTGCAAAACATGAAATATCTTCTGAACCGTTCATGATAGAGACGAGCTGTAAACTGCATCTGAATCGCGGGATTCTCCGCTTTCCGACGGTCATTGAATGTTGCATCTATGACGAGAAGGGACGGATACAGAAACAGATGCTAAACCGAGTAGCATCGACGCTAACAGAGCGTAGCATCGACGCTAACAGAGCGTAGCATCGATGCTAAACCGAACGTAGCATCGATGCTAAACCGAACGTACACGCTTGCACATGTTTTACAAAATGTCAACAAAACATGACAACTTCTGAACCGTTTATGATAGAGACGAGCTGTAAAAAGCATCTGAATTGTGAGATTCCCTGCTTTCCGAGGGTCATTGAATGCTGCATCTATGACAACAAGGGACCGTATAGACGAATTCGGAGAACGTTTTGTGTATGCCGCCATCTTGCGGCAGCGCCATTGCTGCGGTGACATGTGTCAGTCATAGTAAACTGATTCTCTATGACAGCATCATAAATAGGCTGCATTTGTGATGTTTAGTGCCCCCCAGTAACTGATTAAGGTATCTTGCATGAATACCAATATTCATTTAGTAATTAATCATTTGTTTGAGCGATTAGCAGGAAAGATTAGAGTAACAGGGAGATAAGAGACTGTATCATAAACGATATAACATACCGGTACGTTATGCGTGCTGACGTTAGCAAGCCAGCAGCGGGATATTTAATCATGTGGACAGGCTACATGAATAAGATTATAAAAACAACAACAACTTTTGCTTTGTTTTAGATATTCAAGAATATTTTATTGACCAGCTGGCCTCCGATGATCAGAAAAAACGTCAATTACAGGTCTCTGATTTATGGTCAAAATTACCTGAGCTCCGGATGGGTCGGACATATTTTACACCGGCTTTTAGACGACCATGATCACATCATATTGAAGGGATCAGTGAGACATTCACAGACTGTCCACACGATGTGAAGGTAACGGTGAGAAGGGAGGGTAGCCAGGTTGTACAGGTCAGCTGTGACTGCGTCGCTGGCGGCTGCTGCTGACACGCTGTACGTAACGTTACGGTCTAAACACGGACACTCCTCCTGAAGTAAGGGGCTGTGTTTTGCTGATATTAGAGCAGTCGAGGACGGCACATGTCCTCCCAGCCTTCCTGGACATGTTCGCAGAAGAGAAAGGGAAGAGAAAAGGTCCACTTGCATTCAAATGCCCGCTTCGCGCACAGAGCCAACAGCTGCCTGACTGTGTGAGTTGTCACCGCAGTAATGGCGGCCGTTCGATTTCCGGTGACGTCGCCGAATCAGTCTATAGGGTGCGTGTAATCACGTGGTACAGGAACAGATGCCATGAGTCACTGGCAAAAACTTTAACTGCTATTTTCTCAGGTTTTAGAACGGAATGAGAGAGTAGGAGATCGTAATTCAAATGGCCACATCTCGAAAACCATCAAATGTATGACTCTGACTAGGGTATCATTTTAAAGCTTATTTTCTAATCTTTCCATTGATACCAAAATCTCAACTTTGAAATTTGGGTCACTGTGACTCATTTTGATGGATCGGGTCACATATAGGCTATAATGTAATCGAGGCCTTGTTAACATACTGAAAACCTGTTCTGAATGTTGCTTTGAGAATGTTCCTCTGTTGTTTTCCTCTAACATCATGGAAATGTTTTATAGAATAACATTCAATAATCAAAAACATCCCCAGGACACCCTAAGCATGTTTTAGACAAATATTCTATGTCTGTTAACATATCACATTACAAAAATGTTTTGGAAAAGAACACTGCATAATCTGAAGTATCAATAACATCATGAAAACATTTTCCAAATATTACTTAGAAAATGTGATATTATTTAACATTGAGGGAACATTGTATTAATAACATGCTGTAATCTGTTACCTAATCATTGTCCCTAAAATATTCTCAAAATGTTACATGCAAAACATTCTTCCTTTGTTTACATAAAACATTAAAGGAACATTTGGTAAAAAAAAAACAAAAAAACATTTTGTGATCTGAGACATCAATAACATCCGGCAAACATTTTCAACATATTGCTTTGTGCATATTCTTCATTTATCATCATATAACATTGTAAGAATGTTTTATAAATAACATAATATAATCTGAGGCCTTAATAACATAATGAAAACGTTTTCTGGATGTTGCTTTGACAATGTTCCTTTGTGGTTTTCCTGTTACATCAGAGAAATGTTCTCTAGAAGAACATTCAATAATCAATTAACTCAACAACATACCCAGAACATCCTAAGCATGTTTTAGACAAATGTTCTACGTTTGTTAACATATCACATTACAGAAATGTTTGGGAAAAGAACATTGTGTAATCTGAAGTATCAATAACATCCTGAAAACATTTTCCAAATATTACTTTGAAAATGTTCTTAATGTAACATTATGAGAACATTTTATAAATAACATTCTGTAATCTCTATGTAAACGTTGTCCCTAAAATATTCTCAGAATGCTATGGGTAAAATGTTCTTCCTTTGTTCGTAAATGACATTACACAAACATGCTATTTGTGATCTGAGGCATCAATAACATCCTGCAAACATTTTCAAAATATTGCTTTGTGCATATTCTTCGTTTATCATCATATAACATTGTAAGAATGTTTTATAAATAACATAATATAATCTGAGGCCTTAATAACATAATGAAAACGTTTTCTGGATGTTGCTTTGAGAATGTTCCTTTGTGGTTTTCCTCTAACATCATGGAAATGTTCTCTAGAAGAACATTCAATAATCCATTAACTCAACAACATCCCCAGAACATCCTAAGCATGTTTTAGACAAATGTTCTATGTTTGTTAACATATCACATTGCAGAAATGTTTTGGAAAAGAACATTGTGTAATCTGAAGTGTCAATAATATCCTGAAAACATTTTTGAAATATTGCTTTAAGAATGTTCCTTCTTTGTTATTGTATAACGTTGTAAGAATGTTTTTAAAATGTTTTTCTGATAATGTTTTTCCTTTGTTATTATGGAACATTTAGGTAATGTTTTATAGAGGAGCATTCTATAATTGTTTACCTCACCAACATCCCCAAAACATCCTTAGAATGTTTCATCTAAAAGTTCTATCTTTGTTAACATTTAACAATACAGGAACATTGTTTGAAATAATAAACATCATTATAATGTTCTTTAAACATTAGATGAAAATGTTTTCTTTAAAACACAAACAGAACTTGTAGGGAATGTTAGCCAAAGTTGTGGGAACGTTCCCTGCTAGCTGGGGTGGAACTGGAGATGGAAATTGGTCCAGGTTCTGGTCACCCCAAAATTGTAGTAGAGAGAGAAAAACTGAAAAGTCTGCTGGACACACATCTGCCAGTCTCCTGCATTGCAAAATGCCTTGGTGTTTCAAGAAGAACGCTTTACAGAAGAATGCAAGAATTTGGCTTGTCTGTAAGAGGATCATACAGCACAGTGACTGATGAAGAGCTTGATAACATTATTTCAGCTATTAAAGGTCAGATGCCAAATGCTGGTTATCGAATGGTTCAAGGACATTTGGTTTCAATGGGGCTCCGCATTCAGTGGTGGAGAATGATGGCCTCCATGCATCGTGTTGATGCTGCAGGGATCTTCTCACGGATCGTGGCACTAGGGTGTGTTGTGCGAAGAAGTTATGCTGTGCGAGGCCCTCTCTCTCTGGTCCACATTGACACGAATCACAAACTCATAAGGTAGTAAAATAGACTGTTTATGCAATTATCTACATACTGAATGTTGGAAGTAAGTGGCATATTATAAGGACAGTCATAGTTATATTCTTTTTTTCCTCTACTTTAACAGGTACAATATTGTGGTGTTCGGTGGAGTGGATGGTTATTCAAGGAAGGTAATTAATGTGTTCTTGTTCCTACAGCCATATGTTTGAGCTTAACTGTGCAGAATGATGTATGTGCAGTTTGTCAGTGGAAGGATGCTTTCAGATCTACTGAAAGTGTTTCTCTGTGCTAATTGAAAATAAGATTTTCATGTAGGAATGTGAAGCCCCCATTTCACAAACAGTGACTGGCTTTTTTTCTGAAATGAAACATTTTCATAGATTGATTGATTGATTCTTGAATTTTTCAGGAGGGAAAATGTGTAGATGTAATTTTAAGGAGATAATTGAACTTGAAAAATGACAAATTATTCAAGGAGATCTTCAATGTTATCAGCTTAATGTAGCTTGTATTTAAATTCTAATTAGAACAAAAAATGCATTTTGTATGAAAATGTCAATATAAGCTTGCATTTCTTGCAAAGGTTAACAATTCAGATGCAGCTGGATGTATAGGTGTGTATTTCAGATCAAATTTATTTGAGTGACTGTGTGTAAAGGTGTAGGGTAGACCTAGATCAACCCAGCTCCATGGCTTACCATCCAGGAATTCTGCCAAAACGAACACATACAGGGATAAATGGTTGTGTTTAAATTTCATATTTAAAAAAAGAAAACATGTAGAGCTTTAATTGTATCTCAAAGTTAAAGTAAACCTTGTTAAATTAATTGTTAAATTCATTATTTAAATGTTTTTTCATCTTAGGGTAAGAGGGGATCAGGGTGTCGAAAATGTGGACATTGCACATTACATGTTTGCCACACGGGGAACAGGAAGAGCAAGCTTTATCTCTGGAAAGAGCGTACACAATCAGAGGTTAGTTGTTTGTACGTCTTGCAATTTTTGAATACCTAATTATTGTAATTGTTGCAGTTTTGTTGTTCAATCAAAGCACAAATTGCAGTATAAATTGAAGTCAACCAATTCAAATATCATTTTAGAATAGAGCGACTTTGGCGTGACGTCTGGGTTGCAGTCACTAGCAAGTACCATGATGTCCTTCACTCTCTGGAGGAAGATGGTCTGCTCGATATCGTATGTCTAATGATCTTGTCATTTGTGTAGACAATGCAGATAATTTTCACTAACAAACCATAATGCCTTTGTTGGTTACAGTGAGTGAAAGGCACATGACATGTTTAAAATCCTTGGCAACAGTTCAATAATAGTAGTTTTAATTTCTATATTGAGTAAAAACAGATACATTTTTATGGAACAGTTTATTTTTATAAACAAAATACACACAGCAGTGCAATATTTTTATAATAGTCTTGACATACTTTTTTTGGTCTTTCTGGGTCTGTAGGAACTTCAAGACCCAGACATTGACTGGGAGAGTGTCGTACTGCAAGGGGACTCTAATGGAGCAGTTGTGGTTCCTGAAATCGCATGCCCACTGGATGACGAGGCCCTGGAGGAACTTCAGAGAACTATTGATCCTCTGGGACATTCTCAGTCACATGGTCGTGACTTGTACACACACTTTTTGCACAAGGTGTCTGACATTAGAACATGAATAGACACATTATCGGTTACAGGAACCTTGTTTTACAGACATTCTGAAGCTTTTACAACAAATACATAAAAAAAAAAAATCCTGTATGAGGTATTGAAAAAATTAAACTACTGAATGAACAAAACTTAACTCTTGTCTGTTTTCAGATCGAACAGCCATTGGCATATTAATAACTTCTTGTTTTGAATAAAGCTCGAGCTGTTAAACTCTGTGGAATCCACCACCATATCGCACTGCTTCACTCAGGATTCTTCTAAACTCAGTGTAAGTGCTAAGATGCTGTACTGGAAAAGTCACAGTCTGAGTGCATGCACTCACTATTGGGTAACAAACCGAGTGGTCTCCAAGCCTTTCCCTGCATTCATGGTCAAAGTTGCATGTTATTTTGAAATGACTCTTTTCATCAGGGAGGATGGGGATGTGGGATTGCCCGGTCATCCACTGGAGCACATGTGGCACTGCAAGAGGTTCTGTGTCACCAGCTGCACTGTCTGTCTCCCCATCTGTGATTAATATATTTTTCAAATAACATGAATTTAAGGAACAGTTTAAACTGAGTTTTAAAACAAAATCCAAGAACATGTGCTTGGTACATTAAATGATGCTATGTGTATACTATACAGTACATCATACCTGGCATTTCAAGCTCTTCTAAGAAATCTTGGAGGAAGTTGATAATCTTCCTCTCAGCTCTTTCCTTAGATGTGCCCTTTTCACTGTAATGTGGCTGGCAGTTCATCATCATGAAGTCAGCATCAGGCTATAAAGAGAGCGAATGCAGATTTGGCTAAATATCTTTAAATGTACAAACTCAGGCTATTAATGACATACAAAATGGAGATTGCAATACAGAACAAAAAATAATGCATGCAAGAACAAAATAAGTAGCAGTTAAAATATTTACTTTGGTGATCTTCCCAGGAACAAACAAGGAGTGGCAAGCTGCAGGGTTTGACGTCATCTGGTCCACCAGGCCATACAGTTCCATGCCCTTTCTCAGTTGCTGCAGCATTGGAGTCAGTCTTGTTGTAGAATGTAGGACAATTGCTCTTTGAAGAAAAGCACAAAAAAAGAAAA
This sequence comes from Trachurus japonicus, assembly GCF_045865225.1. Taxonomy (NCBI): domain Eukaryota; kingdom Metazoa; phylum Chordata; class Actinopteri; order Carangiformes; family Carangidae; genus Trachurus; species Trachurus japonicus. The sequence goes on from NC_140920.1 coordinate 30,355,963, forward strand.
TCAATACTAGTTTGAAAAGTTAATATAATATGTTAATATTGTTTTAAAACACTTACCGAATGATGCTTTCCTTGCTGTCCAGTTTGATCTGGCTGGTGTATCCACAGCTGACAATTTCATCAGCATACATCATCAGAGACTGAACATCTGTGGAATCTTTGACCTGAAATGTGCAATGAAGAGATGAAGCAAATCATACAATAGGTATTAACAATAATTGTGAAATAATTCATATTTAACAATGCCAAAAGAGCACTCACCCTGCTGATGAGTAGACAGGATTCTAGATCAGCCACATCCTCCTTTGACAGACTGTGAAAGTCAATCTCTCCTGTGCAGAGGAAGTTGTAGCACCACTCTTTCAAAAAAGCAGGAGGTGGGCCACCTTGTGCAAGGCTGACTGCCATTATTTCGCCAATAGTTCTGTGTGCAAGGTAAAAAAAAGTCTCAGTAAAAAAAAAAAAAACACATACATGAATTTGTAAAAAAAAAAAAAAAATTTAACCCACCTAAAATTGTCATTGTCAAGGTCTGTCAAAGAGTACTTGGGATTTTTACCCTGGTTCCCAGCTCCTTCAAAGAATCTGTTTTCAATACCTGAAATCATTTCTTAGGCAAAAAAAAGCAATACACAGATTTAGATGACCTATTGGTTTTGTTTCACAAAACGGTTACATGACCAACTTACCAGTGAGAAACTCTTTTCTTAGTGCTCCTGTATCAATGCCTGCCTCTCCTATGAAGACCACCTTCAGAGCACTGGCAGGAGATGCAGTTTCCTTCCTTTTCCATTGGAGAATGCCCCTGTCAAGAAGGTCTTCTCTGTCCACACACAGCTTAAATTCTGTTGTGGTGTCAATTTGGTGTGTAAGGAAGAGCAGTACATCCTCCACACTTAAGACAAAAGAAGAAATATTAAGATAGTCCCAAATACCCAAACAAAATTTGTATACATTAAAATGATTTGAAAGTATGTGATGACTAGCTCTTGTGTAACTGAGAACATGTTGACTGTGTAAATGACGGTGCAAAACATGTATGCACTATTAAAAATAAACATGCAAAGGAAATCTTAATACAACATACCTTTTTGGTTTGGATACTGGAGTTTGAGCAGCTGTTCTTGGACTATTGTCATTTGGTGCAGAAGTCACTGTACATTCAAAGCTGTACAAGAAATAATAGTCTCACACTAAACACTGTACATACAGTATACACAGACATTGTTCAGGTTGTATAGACCATATACAGACATTAATCTATGAAAAATGTTTATTATACAAACAGCAGGACAAAGCAGATTACCTCTCTCCACATAGACTAGCATGGACTGTGATCTCATCATCTGGGAATTCTTTGGTGCAAATTGGACAAACCACCTGAAATTAAAAAAAAGAAAATTGTTTAATGTTAAAAAACAACAACAAAACAGCTGGTGCAAAGCAAACCAAAGTGATCTAGGATTTCAATTATATGCTATATTTACCTTACACTTGTTCTCCACAACCCATACGCCATCAGAGGACTGCAAATTTACAAAACAGTAAATTCAATTTAATTGTAATCTTTTTAAAAGAAAACAAAAACAAAAAAGCAATTTGCCTTCACCTCATCATCATCATCATCATCATCATCATCATCAGACAGTTTCCCCTTGCATGTCTTAATGTGCACTGCAAGCATCTGCAAAGGCATCAATTCATTACACTGGTAACATGTCTTCTTTGGCATTTTTGAGAAGTGCTGAGAGTCAGGAGGAAGAGGAGAGGTGTCCAATGTCTCCTGAAGCGGGACTATGTAAAAAGTGGCTTTGCCACCTGCTGACACAGCTCGCAGAGCTTTGGCAGTATATCCCTCTGCCTCTGGTGGAATGACAGTGAGTTTTCGTCTACCACTCCCACCTTAATTGAGAAATAGAGAAATAAAACAAAAGTTTAAAAATCATCTGTTTTGTTGAGAAAAAAACAAAACATTTTGTCAGTCAGGCATCTTTAATGCTTACAGAAAGTAATCAACACACCATAAGAGTTTAAAGACACCAAAAATGGGATGTGATAATCAGTAAATAAAACTTTAAACAATATTTATCTTACAAACCTGTAGCCTTATGCAAGAGCCACCCTCCATACAGACCCTCCATTTTTGGAAATGTGTCAGCCAGGAGCCTTGAGATCTTTGTTAATAATAAAGGGGGGGGGGGGAGAACAGTGCACACAACTTAAGATAAAGTACAATAACTACCTTTAATGACAAGTTAAACAACTGGGGCCTCATTTATCATTGTGGATACACCTTTTTTTACGCCATTTTCCCCCCGTTTTGTGCGTACGCACTTTTCTCCGCCAAATTTGGGATCTATCAAGCCAAAACCTGACGGGGAAAAGTGCGGACATTTACACCCATTTTGACCCTGGCGTACGCCTTTTTTGAGGAACAGGAGGAATTGGCGACACCGTTGCTGAGTCAGAGAACTGCAGTGTGAGAGGGAGAGAGGAGCGGAGTACATTTAGAAGAGACAGTAGGATTTTATTAAGTAATTGTGGTAGTGGTGGGCCGTTGATGCTGGCAATCCAACCCGCTCTATAATAACACTAGGCTCTATGTTAATTGATAAACAGAGCGGATTGTGGATTTTGCTTTTTTGATTAGGCTATGTGTGACGTCCGACAAGGATCAAACCATCCAAGTTTAAAAACACATCGGCAGCAGCGCACACTGATCTGCAGCTACTGAGACTGTTATTAATCTGTCACCTGAGTTAACGAGGTGCACGTGTGTTTGGAGCTGACGAGAGAATAAAGAGTGAGACAACGCGGCTCTGAGGAGGAACTATGAAGGACTCAGCTGTAGCCTAATGGAAAATGACCTAAACCGAGTCCAGTAGAGCTGTAACTGTGTAGTGGAAAGGCGTGCAAAGTAATGGTAACTATCGTCCTGCTTCCTACATTGTTTTAACATCTAGGTAAAAAAAAAAAAAAAAAGATTTTCTGGGATAAACGGGCAGATTACATAAGATTCTTCTTCTTTCTGCTCCCTTTTGTTGAGATTTGGGAGGTTTTTGTTTTTATTGTAGCTTATTAAAATGCAAGATCATTTTTCTGACTGATTTATTGCCCGTGTATCTGCTTTCGGAGAAGCGGAGAAGTTCCGCTTCTTTCCCCCGTCCTCCGCCCGTTGTCTCCGTTGTCACTTTGTTGTCACTTGTTGCTGCACCACAGAGAGCACATGGCTAATTAAATATGCACGTGCTGACCATATATAGTTGTATATAGGCGTTCCGGGGCGGAGTAAGAGGTGTGTTCACGTGTGCACCATTCTTGAGTCCTGTGTGATCTATTGCGGAGAGTTGTGCGTACGCACAGTTTGATTGATCTGAAAAAGGTGTAAATATTTAGGGTGTACGCCATTTTCGTCTTTTCGCCGTACGCAAATATTTAGTAGCAGTTTTACACCCTCTTTGATAAATGAGGCCCCTGGACTGACAGCTGTACCTCTGTGTGGTCACCATCTTCAGGGAGGCTCACCATTTGTCTCCCCATGCCCGCCTGAAGGAGTTCAAGCTCCTCTACTGGCAATGGTGTGTGGGTTGTATTTTTTGGCAGCAGATAAAAATTGAGAGCAGTTGTCTTACTAGTTATCTTAAGATGATGCTTGGTGGCAGTCAAACACCTCTTTTTACCACGGTTGAAGTTTGACTTGAAATATCCTGGAAAAGATCTGTGGATTAAAATATAAATGTGCGTTTAATAAGTGTTGTATTCAAATTCTAACTAAAAGGTATATATATATTTTTTTTTTTCTAATGTAATCACAAACCAAACTCCTGTCTGAGTGTGATTCAAAATGCACATTTGAATTTACACATCTTCGCAGTAATGACGTGGACCTAACAACAAAATGTTTTGTTCCCAGTACAAATGAGAATGACGTTGTGTGGCTTCAATAACAAACCTTGTCATTTCTTGCTGCACAGTTACATTTCTATTGGCTGGGGCGGGCTGCTCTGTCTCCTGCCTTGTGGGCCTTGTTGAGTCGTTTGTGGCCAAAGTGCCGAGTAGCATAGACACCAGGTTTCTGGCTGCTGACTCAACTGTACCATGACCCTAAATCAATTCATGATGTAACGTTAACATGTTGTCTGTTCAAAGTAATTAGACATGAGAGTGGCGGCTGGCTTTAAAATGGTTGTTAGCCGCCAGTTTAGCTGGCTATGTTGCCAGCTAGCAAAATTAATTTAATCTGAAACGGTCGGATAATAGGTGTAGGCATCATCATCAAAGCACAGACCAAAATAGCTAACCGCTAGTTGGCAAACTTACAATGGTTAAAACTAACGTGAAAACATAACTTTACAAATGTTTTATGACACACTGTGTTTATAACAAAGGCAACACAAACTTACATGTGGTTGTTGTTGTTGTTCACCTGACATTATCTAAGGGTGCCCAGGACAGAAAGGAAAAGTCTTCGTCAGTCACACAACAGCTAATGTCTCAAAATTAGAGGATATAACGTAAGCCCAGACAACGCGACCCTAACGTTACAACACTATAGTACAAAAACTAACAAGGTAGTTCTGTAACATCAGACAATAATCATAATAATAATAAATACTGACCGAAAATTGTTTTAAAACACGTCCTCTTCATCCAGTCCGAGCCCATCTGATGCGATCTCCTTTGTTTTTTCCGGGTTACAGTAACCAGCGATCCCATTGGAGAGCAAACAGCCAATCAGGACGTACTTCTGCCAGGTCTCTGATTGGTTGGTTTTGTGGCACATTTGTAACGTGTGTGCCAAGCTGAGCGAGCGGAGAGACCAAACCTGTACGCGCAGAGCGAGAGATGTTGAGCGAGCAGGACGGGGGGAGCGAGCGAGCGCAGCGGCCTGTTTGTGCACACAGAATATGTTTTTGTTTGCTCAAGTGTAATTTCTTTTTGAAATATAATTGATGTGCTTGCAAAATATGTTTTTCTGTGCTCAAAATCTCTCCTTGTGTGCTCAGAATCTATCTTTGCTCGCTCAGGATTCTGGCACAAATATAGCTCCATACACATGGGAGGAGTTATGAAAGTAGGGACGCCAGTGCGTCACGGCGTCCCCCTCTGGAAGCCTGCCCTTAAAAACAAAGACCACTGAAGCAGAGTGAAACTGTGAAACCCTAACCTCTAAAATTAAGCACTGTACAGAAATGAGTCTTTTTGCATGTTTTTATCAATACATTTCAAACACTTTTAATATATTTTGAAACAAAACTCCAATTTCACTTTCCAGGGACTTTAAGAGCAAAGATAAATCAGGTGGAGAAAACCTTCTAAGAGAGTTTCACCTTTTTTTCTTTTTCTTTTTTTACTGGAAAAACCTTGTCAACCAAAGGCAATAAAGATGTTTTAGTCAGTGTCTCAGACTTTGTTAGTTATTGGTATTTAGTCAGTTTATTAGGTTGCAAACAAACAGTTCATAACCAACTTTAGTCACAATTGCTCATACCTTTAGTTGGAGTCGCTCCTTCCCACACAGCAGGAGACTCCGACGCGGATCCGCCTTCAAGTCACCAAACCCGCGTGACTGTCACATTCGTTTGGGCGCCGCCTAGAGGATCAGCCCCGCCTCCAGGCAGAGCCGTTATTCTACCGTCAAACAGCGGATCCCGAGCGGACCCGTGTCGGAGCCGTTATTCTACGGTAGAATCAGAGCCGTTATTCTACCGTCAAACAGCGGATCCCGAGCGGGCCCGTGTCGGAGCCGTTATTCTACGGTAGAATCAGAGCCGTTATTCTACGGTAGAATCAGAGCCGTTATTCTACCGGCTCTGATTCTACCGTAGAATAACGGCTCTGATTCTACCGTCCAGGCAGAGCCGTTATTCTACCGTCAAACAGCGGATCCGACACGGGTCCGCTCGGGATCCGCTGTTTGACGGTAGAATAACGGCTCTGATTCTACCGTCCAGGCAGAGCCGTTAACATCTCGAGCGGACCCGTGTCGGATCCGTGGACACGGACGCGCCTTTCCTGTAACGGTCGAACAGTAGCTACACAGAGCCGAGACGGTCATTTTTCTTTGCTGGGAGACGGTGCTGAATCCTCAAGTAAGTTTATTGATTTATTGATGTATTGCAACATTCACAGTAAACATTGGCCTTTGTGTTTTTAATCGTCATGTAACTTAATGCTTGTAATGACGTTGTTTGATATTAGCACTGTAGAACTGTACATTTGTCTTTTTGTGCAACAGGCTGTTAGCTTCTAGCTGAGAGGTGATGATCATGCATGTCTGTAACGTTAAGTTAACGTTGACTGTTTTGTTTTAAAATGGGATAGCAATTTCGGGAGAATGTTATGGTAGTGTGACTAAAAAAACACACATGTTATTTGGTATGGTCTGTTTTAATGTGTCGCTGTTATCCATACGTAGCCTTTGCTAGCGGCATGTCTGCTAACTTTAGAAAATATAGTAATCCAGGGGGAAGGGCTTATAAACATGGACCAAAACAGCTTCATAATATGCACAAAAATCCAAAAGAAACGAAAATGGACACCAAAAAAATAACTAAACAGCATGAGGTGGTTAAAATCGGTGTTTTACGCATGCCTGTTATCCATACGAAGCCTATGCTAGCAGCATGTAGCTGCTAACTTTAGAAAATATAATCCAAAGGGAAAGGGTTTATAAACATGGACCAAAACAGCTCCATAATACGCACAAAAATCCAAAAGAAACGAAAATTAACAAAAAAAAAAAAACTAAACAGCATAAGGTGGTCAAAATCGGTGTTTTACTCATGCCTCTGTGTGTCTGGCACACGTCTTGGAGCTCTCCAACGTTGATGTGTGAATGAAAGCTGTAGTTAGGCTATGTTCAGCTCCCCGTACTTCGGGAGAAGACAATGTTGAGTTCTTTCTGCCTCATATGGACAGTGCCATGGATTTATCGGTGAAGAGTGAACTATTTTGTCTAGTAGTAGTGCTGAATATGACCAAGCGCGCTGTCCGCTGTCTCAGTGCTGAAATGAATGAATGAATGACAGCGTGTCACTGCCCGAGGGAGAGAGAGAGTCGAATTAGTCCTCTAACACAAACTACAGTTTGAGTTGTCAGTGTTTCCAGTATGTAGCCTAATTAATTAATTAATTAATTAATTAATTCTGGGTTGTTTGGGTGCTTATCGCCAGCGGCGGATGCATTTCCTCCACTGGATGCGCCGTGACAGGCTCTGCCTCTTTCTTTTCTTTTTTCCACCAGCTTTCTAGCTTATGCTGCTCCTCAGGGATGGGTTAAATGCAGAGAAAGAATTTCACTGTACTAGCTGTATATGTGACTAATAAAGTACCTTTATGTACATTTTTGTCTTTCAGTTTATGACACGCGCTGTCCCTGCAGATTGGCAGCTGACTCGATGCATAGGCTAACTGTTGTTTACTATTGCGCATTTCCCTTTGCTGCTAGCTATAATAAACATTTGTTTAGGATTTATTGTGATACAAATAGGATGGAAACTATAACAAACGTGCATCAAAATTACAGAAAGAAGTGTCAGACAGGGAAGTGAAGTTTTGCTCGGTGCAGAAGGAGAGAGAGAGAGAGCGTGAGAGCGGCATGAGCAGAGCAGAGCAGCAGATATTTAGCTTTACTGCTGCACAAAATGACACCAACAGGAAAGCCTGGGATTATTTTGGTCAGAGCAGTGGGGAGGGAGTCGGCCCAATGGGTCTAGAAAAGTCGGATTAATGGGTAGTCTGAGAGATGGGCGGTTGGACTGACGTTTGCTCCCTGTGCGTTTGTTCCCCGCACGGGGGGGGGGGGTAGCCTGTCTACGCTAGTGGAGCTAACGTTTGCATGCTCGCCAGAATCGGTTTATGTGTAGATATGAACGTAGATATCTGCTTTACATGCAGTTAATGCTAGGCTCCCGTTAGGGGGGGCGGGGCGGGGATCTTTCCTCAAAGCGCGAGTGAGTTTGTTGTTGCCACCAACTTTGCTTAGCTGGGCGGGAAGAGAGGCTAAAGCCCTTCCTCTGCCTACATCCCCCAGAATGCCTTGCGGTTCTGGATCGGGGTATGCACATGACGTCACGGTACTCGGAAGTCGCTGTGGAACGTCCACTGCAAAAAGACGAGTGGCAGAGCCGCCAAAGTTTAAAAACGACGCAGTTACGAAGCGATTTTCTCCGAGTCCACACAAGTCTGACATGTCTAGCTTTGCCAGCGTAAAGCAGCATGACCTAACAGAGCTGCTAAACATCTTGAGGATACGTCTCACTTTGACCGAGTTACATCTCGTCCCTCTGCACAGTAACAGTGAGCCTGTCAGTCATTCTGCAGGTACCGCGGTCACACTGTGTGTTACAGGATTGTCAGTGTCCGTGGAGCAGACGCTTTTGGGGAGATATAAGATATTTTATCCAGTTTGTGAATCCACCGCTATCCGCCAGCATGTTGAGGGAGGTTTGTTTTGCCACTCAGTCTGATCGACTACGCTTCTTTTTTCCCTCAGCGTTATTATCGAACGTTCTATCACCGCGGTAAAGTGAGCCACTGTTTACGAGTGAGTGGTAATGTGAGCCGTTGTTTGACGTGCTTTTACTGGAGAAATGTGGAGAAAAATCACCTCGAAGATGAGTCAAGTTATAATATTTATAGACAGCTCTGGAAAAAATTAAGAGACCACTCCCAAAATGATCAGTTTCTCTGGTTTTACTATGTGTTTGAGTAAAATTAAATTATTATTTTTTGTTTTATTCTATCAACTACCAACAACATTTCTCACAAAATTGAAAAAAAAACCCCAATATTGTCATTTAGAGCTTTTATTGGCTAATGACTAAACTAGTCTAAATAACAAAAATATCCAGTCTTTTCAGACCTTGAATAATAATAATAATAAAAAGAAGACATGTTCATATTTATTCCTAAAGAACACAACAAGAACATTTTAACTCAGGAAAAGAAAAGAATGACTGTCATACAGAGATGCTTTTAAGAAACATTTGTGAAAGTGATCTCTTATTTTTTTCAGAAAAAAGGTGAAAATAAATTATTTTCTTTTCTTTATTAAATACCAACACAAACACAACTCATTCTCCTTAATGAGACACTGATGAGGTCGTCACCTGAACCACATCTGGTTTTAGAGGAAGATTATAAAAACCACTGCTGGGGTTAAACATCGACATTATCCCACAAAAACTGGTTTATAAACTCTTCCTGAGTTAAAATATTCTTGCTGTGTTGTTTAGGAATAAATATGAACATGTTTACTTTGCATTATTATTATTATTCAAGGTCTGAAAAGACTGGATATTTTTGTTATTTAGACTAGTTTAGTCATTAGCCAATAAAAGCTCAATTTTGGGAGAAATGTTGACGGAAGTTGATTAATTAATTTTACTCAAACACATACAGTAAAACCAGAGAAACTGGTCATTTTCGGAGTGGTCTCTTAATTTTTTCCAGAGCTGTATATATCCCTCATACCTGAAGAGGCCTTTTTTGTCCACTAGGGGGCGCATTTTCTCCACTTTCTCCACACTGGAAATAGTGATCCTCATCATGTTTGGTCAAGTTTTTTTTTTTTTTGACTATTTTAAAAATTTTAAACACATCATATTCTGCATTTTTCTGTTGTTATGCAATTTACACCTTAATTTCTGAAAGTGGACATTTTTGTCCACCTTTTTAACTCATTGAGTGCCGCGCTCCTTTCCAAAGTTTTAGTCAAGTGTACCGGCAAATTAGACCATATTTGACTTTTTATTTTAGAGCCATAGTGTATTCTATATTATTGCCACCAACACATACTGTGGCTCATTTGAAAGGTTTAACTTTATCCTTCAAATGGCCACAAACCGTTTGTTTCTACGTGCCTCCGTTCCTGAGAAAAGTCAAGCTAAACATGGCTGGGTTTCACCAAAATCCCTCCTTTTTTTCTAGAAAAGGAGATAGAGCGTCTTTTATGAAAGGTGCGCTGTTTGTGCCTGTCGCTCTTCTCACACTCGCATTTCTGGATCAAAGGGCTCGTATAAGATAAATATATACAACAATTGTTGTTCTATTCACAAAACCACCATCGGGGGCGGGGGGGGCGCCACTAAACAGCAATAACACAGACGCACCGTGCCGTGTCACAGCCTCTCGCCGCGGAACGTGAGGCTCTGCCGGCCACAGCGGCTCGCGAACACCGGTCCCGCCGGTGGTCGCGGTCCGTCTGTGGTACGGGTCGGTGGTGCCGGTCTGCTTTGACCCAGAGACCATCAGATTTTACCGCGGGAGGACTTTGGGGAGGACACGGTGTTGCTCCAGATGAAGACCGGGCGGGACAGTGGGCTGAGAGCTTCCTGGTTCAGCTCCCAGCTGCTGCAGCCTCGCGGGTGAGAGCGGAGCAGCAGCGGAGCAGCTGCTGCATCCACATGCAGAACTCCGTTTGCAGAAGCTGAGTTATGATAAAAACTTCCAGATCATGAGCTGTCATGTGACTTTGATCGTCATCTATTTCAGTTCTCCTCGTCGTAGAGTCCCCAAATTTACATATAATGTGTATTAAAGTGTCTATTTTCATAATTTAAAAAAAAAGCAAAAAACGAAAAATTTCGTTTTTGGCACTCAACGCATGGGAACGAAAAACGAGAAATTACGTGGTTGGCACTCAATGAGTTAACAACCTAAAAATGGCATACATTAATTTTTTTTTCCTAAATATTTTTTTCCACTTCAGTTCTGATCATAAATACCAAGTTTTAAATTATTTTCAAAAGTTTAACCCTTTAAATTCTGGTGTATATGATGTCAACGCCAATTTCTGTAAAAAAAAAAAAAAAAAAAAAACACACAAAAACTGCTCTCTTTTCAATAAATGCAATGCAAAGTGAAATACTCTAGGGGGGATTATTGCAGTCTGGGATATGTCAATGATGAGCAACAACAATGATTTTCTGGGATTTTTAATCTTTTAGCTATGTCTGATTTTTAAAAAAAATACACCTTAATTTCTGAAAGTGGACATTTTTGTCCACCTTTTAGACAACCTAAAAATGGCATACATTAATATTTTTTTCCCCACTTTTTTTCCCTAAATATTTTTTTCCACTTCAGTTCTGCTCAAAACTACCACGTTTTCAATTATTAAATTTTTTTTAACCCTTTAGATGCCGATCCGAACCTTTTGAGTGCAAATTTCAACACTTTAGGTGCCAGTATCTTCAATATATGCAATGTGAGGTGAAGTATTTTAGGCTGAGTTATTGCAGCCTGTGATGATCTATGATGACCAGCAATATCAGTTTTTAAAGCTTTGTAGTTTTTCTGCTATGGCAGATTAAAGAAAAAGCTCCCATAGACTGCCATTATAATACATTTACATTAGAATGTATGGGAGATTAGCATACATACACATGCATGCACACACACGCGCGCATATATGCACACACACACACACGTATACATGCAGAGCAGAACTGAAGTGGAAAAAAATATTTAGGGAAAAAAAATGGGAAAAAAAATATTAAAGCAGAAGTAAGCGATCCGGTCGTTTTGGCTAATGCTGCGTTCCAGGCAGGCTTTTGAAACCGTAAATTACAGCTTCAAGTCACAACTTACGATTTTGTAGCGTTCCAGGCAACCCACTCGTGTTTCTCCGACCTGTTTTACCTGTGAAAGTCACTATAACGGCCACTCGTAACTTCTGACCCGTGAACTCGTACCAGATCGAACTGGTACGACTTCACAGGTCGGAAAAACACGAGTTACGAGTTGCCTTGAACGCACCATAACAGTCCTCGTCCCTACGTCACCACATTCACGGCGTCCCTTGGCTGCACACACAGCCCTGCATGCCGTTCTCTCTCCTCATTGGATAAAAACTGTAGGATACGATAAATGTTTTCTCCTCGGCTCAGAGCAGGGCAGAGTGACTGACAGACCCGTGTTTTGGTCCAAACACTCTATGTAAGTGATTGCTGTCGGAAGATATAACTATTTATGACTTATATTAACACAAATATATCACTTAATTCTGCTTTAATGTATGCCATTTTTAGGTTGTTTAAAAAGTGGACAAAAATGTCCACTTTCAGAAATTAAGGTGTATTGTTTTAAATCAGACATAGCAAAAAAAATTAAAAATCCCAGAAAATCATTGTTGTTGCTCATCATTGACATATCCCAGACTGCAATAATCCCCCTTAGAGTATTTCACTTTGCATTGCATTTATTGAAAAGAGAGCAGTTTGTGTGTGTGTGTTTTTTTTTTACAGAAATTAGCGTTGACATCATATACACCAGAATTTAAAGGGTTAAACTTTTGAAAATAATTTAAAACTTGGTATTTATGATCAGAACTGAAGTGGAATAAAATATTTATGAAAATAAAATGGGAAAAAAATATGAATGTATGCCGTTTTTAGGTTGTTTAAAAAGTGGACAAAAATGTCCACTTTCAGAAATTAAGGTGTTTTTTTTTTTAATCAGACATAGCTAAAAAAATTAAAAATCCCAGAAAATCATTGTTGTTGCTCATCATTGACATATCCCAGACTGCAATAATCCCCCTTAGAGTATTTCACTTTGCATTGCATTTATTGAAAAGAGAGCAGTTTTTGTGTGTTTTTTTTTTTTTTTTTACAGAAATTGGCGTTGACATCATATACACCAGAATTTAAAGGGTTAAACTTTTGAAAATAATTTAAAACTTGGTATTTATGATCAGAACTGAAGTGGAATAAAATATTTATGAAAAAAAATGGGGAAAAAATATTAATGTATGCCATTTTTAGGTTGTCTAAAAGGTGGACAAAAATGTCCACTTTCAGAAATTAAGGTGTATTTTTTTTAATCAGACATAGCTAAAAAATTAAAAATCCCAGAAAATCATTGTTGTTGCTCATCATTGACATATCCCAGACTGCAATAATCCCCCTTAGAGTATTTCACTTTGCATTGCATTTATTGAAAAGAGAGCAGTTTGTGTGTGTGTGTTTTTTTTTTACAGAAATTAGCGTTGACATCATATACACCAGAATTTAAAGGGTTAAACTTTTGAAAATAATTTAAAACTTGGTATTTATGATCAGAACTGAAGTGGAATAAAAGATTTATGAAAAAAAATCTGAAAAAAATATTAATGTATGCCGTTTTTAGGTTGTTTAAAAAGTGGACAAAAATGTCCACTTTCAGAAATTAAGGTGTTTTTGTCATCAGGTATGAGGGATATATATATACTGTATATAGCTACACACACACACACACACACACACACACACACACACACACACACACACACACACACAATAGGTATATATATATACCTATATATATAGTATATATATATACCTATATATATAGTATGTGAAGAGTTCATTTGCAAAAGCAGATAACTCAGTTTTTTTTGTTTTTTTTTGAATATTTTTATTTTTTATTTACACCAGGTGATATCAGTCAAACCAAAGTTGAGTGGCTTTGACCAAACAGATGAGATGTACAAAAACAGATGTAACTCAAAAAAATAAAGAAAGGAAGGTGCAATTGGGTCACTTCACAGAGGACTAAACCCAAAAGAAACAACTGGAGCACTCGATATAATGCAGAGGTTTAATAAAGGTACACAACACCTAACGTTTCGACGCGGTGTGCGTCTTCATCAGAGGTAAGCAGGGTGACACAGCTGGTTACAGTCACTACCTGGAGTTCATTCATTTCATTGGCTTACGCCGTAAACCAATGATGTTCTTACACTCACCAAATGGGTCGATACATGATCAAAGGGCAACTTAGGCCCGTCCACTAAGAGACGAAAAATACACAAAATAGCCTATTATAGGCTACAATTAATTCCAGCGAAAAGAGAGAGAGAGAAAATCAGATACATGGGAAAAAAAATAGCATCACAATCAAACATAGAGTAGCAATATAATCCTAGAGGAAACATGATAAACTAAGTTCCTCGTTAAGTTCATGTGGTTCCACGGTGGTGTAGATCCAGTGGGCTTCTCTTCTGAGGAGTTTCTTGATGATATCACCTCCTCTCTGAGGGAGAGATTTTTTCGATGGCGCAGAAACGAAGGGAAGCACAGGAGCCATGATTAGCCGACACATAATGGCGTGCTATTGCATAGTCCATGTTGTTATTGCGGATAGCAGCCTTATGTTCAGCTATTCTGGCTTTCAGGGGGCGTTTCGTCTATCCCACATAAACCTTCCCACATGGACATGTCAAGCAATATACAACGTGGGTGGTACCCCAGTTGGGGTCATCCCTATGTTCCCACAGCCCTATGTTCCCTCAGCCCTATGTTCCCTCATTTCTAACTTTTGTCGTCACTGAAAATTAGGCCCTATGTTCCCTCAGCCCTATGTTCCCTCATTTCTAACTTTTGTCGTCACTGAAAATTAGGCCCTATGTTCCCTCAGCCCTATGTTCCCTCATTTCTAACTTTTGTTGTCACTGAAAATTAGGCCCTATTCCCACAGCCCTTTGGTCCCACCATTGGTTGGGTTTAGGCAATGAAGAAAGGAGTTGGTTAAGTTTAGTAAAAAGACCAGGTAGAGGCTAGACAGGCCAGATAGACAGAGTCCAGATAGGTAGAGAGAGTCCAGAGGGAACGGGGGGCGACCGCCATTCCGAAGGACCGCCATTCCGACGGTCTGCCAGTCCGAAAATTCCCGAAGGTCCGTCATTTCGAACTTCCCGAGGGGCCGCCGTTCCGAATGTGTTTTATTTTGAAAATTGACCGGATTCTCTCGTGGTTTGACTTCCTGCCCGGCTTGACACGACGCACCGCGGGGACAGCGCCCGACCGGCCCCTCCCCCTCCCCCTCCAAAGTTTCACCCAGGTGCGAGTCTGATGCATTACATCCATGGTCTGATGCAGCCGCGGCACTCCTGCTGAAAATAAATGTCCTTGCTCTGTGCTTTGGTTAGGTTTAGGCAATGTAGAAAGGAGTTGGTTAAGTTTAGTAAAAAGGTTAGGTAGAGGCCAATAAAATCTCAGTTAATATGTATCTCCCCCGGGAGTCGAACCCTGATCCACCACGTCAAGTGCAGATGCTCTGACCACTACGCTACCACCGCAATTAGGCTTATTTACTCCGTGCCGTAAACCATTCAAGATTTTTTCAGGTTCGGAATGGCACCCTTTCTTTCAGGTTCGTAATGGCACCCTTTTCCCATAAATAATTAAGGGTCGGCATTCCGACAAATTAAAGTAAACGTTCGGAGTGGCGGCCCTTCGGAATGGCACCCTGGAACCAGAGGGAACATAGGGCTGAGGGAACATAAGGCTGAGGGAACATAGGGCTGAGGGAACATAGGCACGCTCCCCTACAGTTAATGAAATAATTAATTTTGTATTTCTTCCCGGTGTGGGGGTGACAAAAGTACTTAGAGTCTAAAGAATTTGAACAGTGAGTGCAGTGACCACATCTGTAAAGGGCAACCAGGTGGTCACTGCAACACCGTGGAACCACTTAATTTATAACAAGAAAACAGAATGTTTTCTTGTTATCAAGAGAAGTGTCATGTTTGATCATTCCTCAGAATGTAACTGATTCCGCTAATTATTCAAAGTTTTATCGATCAGTCTAATCACTGTAAATAATACAGCGGTGAGCCCCGTGCGTAATTCTGCACCACGGCACCGCTGGAGGAGGGCGGAACGTGAAGCTGATTCAGCTGAGCACACTTGTAGGCAAGGCAAGGCAAGGCAAGGCAAGGCAAGGCAAGGCAATTTTATTTGTATAGCCCGTTTTTACAAACAGTTTGTCTCAAAGGGCTTTACATGGCATCGTAACAACATCCTCTGTCCTTAGACCCTCACATCGACTGAGGAAAAACTCCATGGAAAACCCTTTTAACAGGGAAAAGTCGGAGAAACCTCAGGGTGAGCAACAGAGGAGGGATCCCTCACCCAGGACGGACAGACGTGCAATAGATGTTGTTACAGACAAGAAAACAGTTTACAGTTTGTCACAGAATGTGCGAAATAGTAGGAACTCTGTGATTTATAAAGGGAAGTTTCCTTGCAAGTGTGCGTACGCAGGGTTTTATAAGTCTGAATATTTACTAATAATAATAATAAATCAATTTGATTAAGTCTTTGTTGTCTTTGTTGTTTGCTTGTAGCCACAGCACATAAAAAAACCCCACTATTTACGCACACACATATAGGCCCTGCGCTCAATAAAACACACACTCGTATTCTATAATTTCGATGAAATATATGAAAACAATATAAAATACAATTTAAAATAACTTGTTGCTCTAGTTTACTTAATTCAAATGAATAAAGCTTCATATTTAAAAGTAGCGCAATGTTCAGCTGTCAGAAATTAACAGCAGCCTCCTCTTGGCCGGGACTTGAGGTTTTGTTGAGCTGCATCATGACCTGGCCATGTCGAGCCTCCTTCGCAGTACAGGCCTCCGGTCAATTTTCAGACCCTTTTCAAAATAAAACACCGCGATTAACAAATACTAGAGGCCAATGTGTGTGTTTGTAGCCTATTTGTGTTTATTTAATCCAAACAGAGCGTGCGAGAGATGAACACACAGACACCTTCACATACACCCACCTTCACCCCCCCCCCCCGCCCCTCCCAAGACAAAACGGCTAGGGGAAACACTGGATTATATTGCTACTCTATGTTTGATTGTGATGACTAACTAATTTTTTTCCCATTTGTATCTGATTTTCTCTCTCTCTCTTTTCGCTGGAATTAATTGTAGCCTATAATAGGCTATTTTGTGTATTTTTCGTCTCTTAGTGGACGGGCCTAAGTTGCCCTTTGATCATGTATCGACCCATTTGGTGAGTGTAAGAACATCATTGGTTTACGGCGTAAGCCAATGAAATGAATGAACTCCAGGTAGTGACTGTAACCAGCTGTGTCACCCTGCTTACCTCTGATGAAGACGCACACCGCGTCGAAACGTTAGGTGTTGTGTACCTTTATTAAACCTCTGCATTATATCGAGTGCTCCAGTTGTTTCTTTTGGGTTTAGTCCTCTGTGAAGTGACCCAATTGACCGCAGTTAAGTTAGTTTTAAGTTGGATATTTGACAGACGTTCGCTTCTTCTCAATACATTAAAAAAATCATATAAAATATAAGATGTGTTCAAATGCAATAAAAACAGGTGTGTGTCATAGAGGAGGCTTAGCCCTACCATCCTGTGTTGATTTTGAGCCAACAGGTCACATGACCTGGGAGTTATTGAGCTATAATGCTCATATACAGTATAAAATATATTAACCCTTCGGCCCTGCGGCTGTTACATTATTGAGCGGCATTTTGGCTACAATCATGCTATGGCAAAATAGTTTGGAGAGGTTACGTATTTATCTGTGACTGTTGAAATTAAAAAAAAAAAATTTGATTTTTTTTTTCAATGTGTAATAAAAATACTCCCTTTCACCCTGTTAAGGACTCAATGAGTCCTCGTGTTGGTGAAGTCATAACTTTTTAATGGTTTTATATTTTGAGATCATTTTTTGTTATAATGTTATTTAACTTCTCTCTTATCATGACTGTTAATTTTAAACAATAAAATTAATTAATTAACCCTTTACAGGCCGGTTTCTGTGAGTTTCTATGATGTACACTCATTTCTAAACAAAAAACAGCCCAAAAATGAGATATTTTCTAATTAGAGATGGATTTTCTTTTTATGATTACAACTGTCTGAGGTCAGACAATGTTTATGAGGAATATCAGTTTTTTTTGCATTTTTACTTTTTTTTGTAGTGTTAGATTGAAATAAAAAATCCCCACCCTGCAAGGACTCACTGAATCCTCGACATTGGTCAAGTCATAACTTTTTAATGGTTTTATATTTGAAGATCTTTTTTTTTGTTATGTTATTTAACTTCTCTCCCACAATGACTGTTAATTTCAAACAATAAAATTAATGAAGTAACCCTTTACACACCGGTCTCTGTGCTGTACCACAAAAGGTAAATAAGAGATGGATTAATTTTTTTAATGATTATAACTGTCTGAGGCCAACTTTTTTCTAGAGAGCTATGAGGGTTAAATAACATTAAAAAATGGTCTCAAAATATAAAACCATTAAAAAGTTATGACTTCACCAAAGTCAAGGATTCAATGAGTCCTTAACAGGGTGAAAGGGATTTTTTTACTTAAATCTAACACTACAAAATAAGTAAAAATGCAAAAAAACTGATATTCCCCATGGTCACCAACGTCGAGGACTCAATGAGTCCTTAACAGTCCTTAACATGGTGAAAGGATGGAATTTAAAACAGCCTGTAAGGGTTAAAAATTCATATAAAATATTACAGTTGTAATAGCCTTATTCTACTGCCCTTAATTCTAATCTTACTGTTCTGTATTTTTATTCTTTTTATGTTATTGTTAAGAGTATACTCAGAGAGAGCAAAGATTAACCGGAGTCAAATTCCTTATTTGTTTATGCAAACTCGGCCGATAAAGCTGATTCTGATTATGATGTGACCTTGCCCTGCTGAAGTCCACCTGTTTACAGGAACAAATAATACTAGTTTCTCATGACATAATATTGTTCAAAATCAAATCCAAAGTTTCAAATCACAAGGCCTGTTATACATCAAACAAATAAAAACAACAAACAAATATTAGATCTTCCTGTGAATTGAATACCAACTTAATATAATTATTTTCAAACAAACAAACAAATATAGGAAATGTCAAGGCCAAGCAGACAGGCCCGGAAAAACACGTCCCACGTGGATTGAGATTTTTTTTTGAAACACATTCATTTTCAATGTAAATGTAAACCTATGGCGCTTCCCAAATTTTCAATGTTGCTCTGTTTCTCTGTTCTGTTTGTAGCAATGAAACAGACAACACCACCATTCAACAATGTATTTATTTAATTTCAATTCAATCTTCAATTTTACACACCTGACTGCAACCTGTCTTTCTGAAATGTCTCTTTTAGAACAAAAATGAATAGAAAGGCTGGGCCTGTCTCTGTATCCACTCTGAGACGAAGGATACGAGTAGATGTCCAAAAAAGGCTCCAACAGATTAGGACAGACATGACTGACAGGACTGACACAGACATGACAGACATGACAGACATAGGGGCAGATGACAGAGTTCTCTGCGAGAACACTGCCCAACCCTCTTCAGCTGCAATGCCAGAGGTGCCCGAAGTTTTTACTGAAGACGATCAGGACATTGACTTGGAGGCAGATTCTGATGGCAGTGATGGTGATGGGACATCATTTTCAGAATCTGAACCTGACCTATCACTACCTGATAAGATTGCCAACTGGGCAGTGAGTTTTGGCATTTCCCTTGTGGCCCTGACTGCACTGCTCAGCATACTCCATGTAGCTCATCCCAATCTGCCAAAGGATGGTAGGACCCTTCTGAAGACCAAAATGCATTATGCTATTCAGCAGAAGGCTGGGGGGTCCTACCATCACTTTGGCATCCTTTCCTCGTTGAAGGCCACTTTAACGAAATATGCCAAAACACTGGCAGAGGGCATGACATTGGGGCTGCAGATAAACATAGACGGTCTACCTTTATTTAAAAGCTCCACTGTGCAGCTGTGGCCCATCCTCGCTTTACTGGTTACCGTCCCCATGAAGGAACCTGTGGTCATTGGGGCATACTGTGGACCAAAAAAACCTAGTTCGGCCACAGAGTTCCTATCCGATTTCATCAATGAACTAGGAGAGCTAGAGGCTGGGTTTTGCTTTGGAGACAGGAACTTTAAAATTGAGCTTCACACAGTTGTCTGTGATTCCCCTGCACGGGCCTTTGTAAAAAAAACAAAGGCTCATAATGCATACCATGGGTGCGATAAGTGCCTACACCCAGGGCAATACCTCAACCGCCGTATGGCGTTCCCTGGACCAGAGCACCCCCTTCGAACTGACACCTCATTCAACCTGATGATTGATGAGCTACACCACCATGGGCCACATCCATTTAAAAATGTCAAGGTTGGCATGGTTTCGCAGTTTCCCTTAGATTATATGCATCTAGTTTGTTTGGGTGTCGTAAGGAAACTGCTCCAGACCTGGCTCCGGGGTCCTTTAACAGTCAGACTGCCGGCATCAATAGTGGATAGGATGTCAGGAAAACTCCAGTCGATGAGGCCCTACGTGCCAATTGAGTTTGCCAGGAGGTCACGGTCACTTCGGGAGTTGGACCGTTGGAAGGCGACTGAATTCCGCCAGTTCTTATTGTACACTGGCCCTGTAGTGCTGGCGGGATTCCTGGACCGGAACATGTATTACAATTTCATGCTCCTGTCAACAGCTATATCCATTTTGGTAAGCCCTGAACGTCTCAACCTTGCTGACTATGCTGGACAAATGCTAAAATCTTTTGTGAACCATTTTGGTGAGCTGTATGGGACCGACCAGATTGTGTACAATGTCCACTGTCTGGTCCACTTGGCAGACGAGGTGAAGAGGCATGGCTGTCTGGATTCTTTTTCAGCGTTCCCATATGAAAACCACCTAGGGAAAATAAAAAAACTGATTAGAAAACCAGAGTTCCCTCTAGCTCAGCTCATTCGGCGCCTTTCGGAGGTTACAGCAACCAATTTGGATGCTGATGCAGACGTGACACTGAAAAGGGAGCATTTTGTGGGCCCAATTGTTGTTGGCATGGGAGTTCATAAGCAGTATGGGGAAATGCGATGTGAAAGGTGGACCATCAAATTAACAACAGGAGACAACATGTTTCTGGTGGGGGATAAAGTCTGCCTTATCAAAAACATTATCCAAAATGATAATGGTGTGTACGCTATTTACACTGAGTTTTCCCGGCAGTCTCCATTCTATACCTACCCCTTTAACTCCGACAGAATGAACATCTTTGTTGTAAATGATGCATCTGACGAGCTGAAGTCGGTTGAGGTGTCAGCCCTGCGACAGAAATGTGTAGCCTTGCCGTACAGGGATGGTTTAGTGGCCATACCCCTCCTCCACTAAATGGAGAAAAAAAAATTTGTTCAATCAATCTTTCAGTTTAAACAATCAGTTCAAGTTAAAAACAAAAAAAAATAATATAGTTGACTACTCACTTCTGACTATGACTACCATTACTCTGCGTGAAAATTTGCTGTATAGTAAGTATTTTTCCATGTATACACTACACCCATAATTTAATTTTTTCAAAATATGAGATGACATGACATATTATCCCTTAAAATGCCTGGGGAAATTATATTTTATGTTGAATTTAACATGCATTGACCACCTGTCTCAATACCATGGACCGTACATACCATAATTTCCCAACTATTAGCCGCAGTTTATACATTGATTTTGCAAAATGTATTCAACTATGAGGTTAATACACGGGGGCAGTTAATATGGTATTTATATGGTTTTGTTTCTTTTAACTTGCATAAAACACTGTCCTGCGGCTCAGTGGCGCCGCCAGGATTCAATTTCAATGTACGCAAATAGGCTGCAACAATTTTTTTTTCGGGGGGGGGGGGGGGGGGGGGGTCGCTGTGCCATCATGCCACGTAGCAATGGGACTGGTCATAATATACTGCACAACTGAAAATATTGTTGCGACCCCGCAGTAATGTTGTTGTGATGTTTAAGTTGTGTGATTCCTGACTGACTGTGAATGTGTACGGGCAGGTAGGGTATGGTTGGATGAGAAGCTGAGGGGCCGGGGTGAGTGTGAGGAAGACAGTGTGTGTAGGTGAGTGAGGAGGAGCAGAGGAAAAAGTGAGAGCTGTCAGATAAGTTTGTGTTATGTTGTTGTAGTTACGTCGGGTCGGACGCTACAATATCAATAACAACATGTGCTTAACATAGACGTCGGACGCGAAATAGCCGCGGAGCGGAGCCAGTTTCCTTTCGGTGCCGTTAACCGACTGTGCCAGATGCGCCAGAGCGCGCACCTCTGTGCCAGGCTCGCGCTCTGCAGCGGTTTGTGTTGATTCATCTTAACAGAGCGCGTGAGAGATTAACACACACAGGCTACACACATACGGGTTACACATACCCACAGACACACAGCTGATGGGCCGAGGCTCCCCCAGTGGGGGCTCAACCTGGAATCGGCACTTATGAGTCCATATTCGCGGTGCAGACGAGTGAGTTTGGAGCTAGAGAGGAGAGACCTTCATTATCGCTGCTCTGCTGCGTGTTTGTGATCGTGGGTTTGGATCTCTCTTTTTTTTTTTTAAATGCCTGGAAAAGGCTCAACTGTCTTTTTGACATTTCTATACTGGACCGGGCGTAATCATCACATAGCGGTAGTGTAATAGGCGCCAGAAATCAAAAAGAGACAGATGACATGATGTAAACGACAATCACTGGCTTTTACGTTAGGCTTCCACTGATTGGTTTAACAATCAATGAACTCAGCACGTTTAGCCTGTTACAAACAACAAGCGTCTTTATCACACCCGCTCAAAATAAACAAAATTGCTTCTTTTTTTTTCCACCTATGAAAAAAATTGTACGCACAGTGCGTACAGGATTCCGGCTGGCGGCGCCACTGCTGCGGCTTATACACAATGCGGTTAATGCACAGGAAATTACTGTAGTCCACTATATTATTAGCATTTTGATTTTTGAGAGATCATGAAAGACCCCAACACATTCTGGCAAAAAATCGCAATAGTTCGCTGCTTATTGAATTCATTCATTTTTTGACTGGTGTGACTTATAGTCCAGAAATTACGGTACTTCTTCCCACCTTGGGGCACCATTCAGGTTAACTTTCAGCACATCTTACTTGCTTATTTGTATACACTGTACACTTGTGCATGCTTTTAGTCCATGTTATTCCTTGAATTATTCCTCTTTGATGATGAATAAATACCCCTTTTCTTTCTTTCTTTCTACATTAAGGATGCCATTTCATCTAATTGAATTTCAAGCAAGCGAGGACATTGCTGTTGTGCCAATTGATTGGTATGATGACGGGATGGTGTACTGGCCCAATTTTAAGAGCACTGAACGTGTGAAAAGGGCAGCTGCTAACGAGGAGGAGCATGAGCCAAACTGGCCAAGATATGACGTAAAGGTCGTCAGAACTTGTGGTATGTCAATTCATAAAATTCTTGTTTGAAATAATTTCATGGTTGCTTCTCCTTCTGCTTGGAGTAACCTATTCTATCTATCTTCTGAAAATGCACATGAAATTGTCTTTGCCTTGCATTGTTTAAAATGTTACATTTATACTGATACTATTCTTGGCCAAGAGATACTTGTAAGAGATACTTTGTGTTCTCAATGAGACCAACCTGGTTAATTAAAAATAATAATAATCATCATCATCATCTATTATTATTATTATTATCATCATCATCATCAATAATACTAATACTAATAATAATATTATGTGAAGCTTTACAGCTAATTTGAAACTCATGTTCATTTTAACATATTCAATTTTAGACAACTACAAAGACGCCATGAGGCTCATGGCCCAATACCAGACCGGCTGCAACACCTCGGAACTTCAATCTGAGGCAGAGCAGGAGGGTGAACTGCTGCCACAAAAGAGACCTAGAAAGCCAGTGTAAGTGTGTTCTGTCTTGTTTTTGTTATAATAATAATAATAATAATAACATTTGGGATTGCAATAACCATAATGATATGGTTACTTAACAGCCATCGTTTTGGGGACTCTGACACCAGTGACAGTGAGGAAGAAGAAAATGGTGAATCGCCACAGACTTCCAACTCACACTGGCAGAGTAAGAAATAATCTCTTAACATCGAAATAACAAAATCATAATATTAAAGCAGAAGTAAGCGGAATGTTTGTGTTAATATAAGTCTTAAATAGTTGTATCTTCCGACAGCAATCACTTCTATAGAGTGTTTGGTCTGAAACACGGGTCTGTCAGTCACTCTGCTCTGCTCTGAGCCAAGGAGAAAACTTCTTGTATACTTCCTTGTATCCTACAACCTTTATCCAATGAGGAGAGAGAACGGCATGAAGGGCTGTGTGTGCAGCCAAGGGACGCGCGTGAATGTGGTGACGGAGGGACGAGGACCAATAGATCCATGATGAGGGCGGGGACTGCTAACATCTGAAAAGAACAACCGGATCGCTTACTTCTGCTTTAATATTAGAGATGGTCGACATTCTTGGTGCTAAAGATATTCCCCTCTCCTTGTATCTATTCCTTCAGCTCCACCATCTCGAGGAGTGCCAGTTTGCAGTGCCAGAGTGTCTACTCCTCCTGGAGAAAACTATCTAGGTAAAGACTGATCTCTGAAATAATATTGGATATAGTGGCCCCATCTATATTAACACAGCAAGTTAACCTGAGTCAAATTCCTTGTTTGTTTACGCAAACCTGGCCAATAAAGCTGATTCTGATGATCACTCTGTTTCAAATCAACAGATTGCATCTGCTTTACCATCTTAGATTTTCTGCATACTCTAATGAAATTGTAACTTTCAAAATATCAAAATCTCAGCAAAATATGTTGTCAGTTAAAAACATCTGCATTCATGCAATATTGCCTCAGCAGTCTCAGCATCCAGCATGCAATATTAAATTCATCATTCATCATTATCAAATTGTATTGAAACGTATTGATTTTCAATGTCAATTCATTCATGGGGTTGAAATAGGTAGTGCATACCAAAATGTTGAAATGTACAAATTCATGTATACCAGAGATTTTTTTGGTTGCTATGGTTTGGCCCTGTGGCTTGCAGCCTACCATGGTTAACAGATCACAACCATTTAATACCAATTTCTCTCCCTTAGCACCTCACCATGGGGCAGGACCACAACACCTGCCATCACCTCAACTCCCTGCACCCGCTTTTACTATGCGAAGAGTTTCTGAAGGTACAGACTGATCTCTGAAATATTAGTGAATAAAAAGTCCCCATGTGTATTATCACTCATGGTTAACAGATGACTTCCATTTAATACAATGTTTTCCCCCACTCGCACACCACCCACCTCACTATGGATTAGGAACAGCAGTCCCTCCTCAACTCCCTCCACCCCCCGCACCAGCCCTGCAGCGAACAGAGGAGCCCAGTACAAGCCTGGTCTACAGACCAACATGGCGAGGGGGAAGAATGGCCGATACCATTCCCTGCTCTGGTGAGCAATAACTGACAAACACTGGGGGGTCATTCTGTGCCACAGATTTTTGGAAAGAATTCCCACAACTAGCCCTCGGTCACTTTTGTACGGAACAAGAGAGAGCTATGATTAAATGTAGCTGGATACTAATGAACGCATGTCTCTTATAGCCACAATAGTCATTTTAGCCATGGCATATTTTGGGTGGCCCGTGAAGACCCAGTGGTTGTCCTTTACTTTACTTTATTTGTTTATTTAGTCGGGACAATGCATATTAATGAACAATGAGTGCTAGAGTAGGAAGTATAGAGTGATTCATTTAAATATAAAAATATACATCTATACAGTTGTGCTTGAATGTATCTATACAGTTGCAATTGACATGATTCATTTAAATATAAATCTACACAGTTGTGCTTGACATGATTTGTTGAATTATAAAAAATATATATATCTATACATTTGAAATTGACATGATTCATTGAAATATAAAAATATATATGGCTGACATGGTTCATTGAATTATAAAAATATATATTTACAGTATATAGCAGTGGCGGCTGGTGACTGAAAAAATACAGGAGGAACACCAGTCCACGGTGTCATGTTATTTTAGTTGACTACTTATCCCTACTTTCTTTTATTCAATGAAAATTAAAGCAGAAGTAAGCAATCCGGTCATTTTGGAGTTAGCAGCCCCCGCCCTCGTCCCTACGTCACCACACTGACGCGCATCCCTTGGCTGCACACACAGAGAGGACCGCCCCTTTATGCCGTTCTCTCTCCTCATTGGATAAAGGTTGTAGGATACAAGGAAAGTTTTCTCTTCGGCTTACAGCAGAGTAGAGTGACTGACAGACCCGTGTTTCAGACCAAACACTCTATATAGATCAATGAATAGATCAAATCATGGAACTCCTTACCACTGCCAATAACTAAACTCACACACAAACTAACATTCAAAAAGCAAATAAAAAAATATCTTGGAATTTCATATCTGTAAAATAACATACGCACACATACACATGCACACACACATACACATAAAGGGTCTTATGTAGCGTAATAGGGTCTCTTGTTGTCATCTTCATTTGTTTTACCCTCTTATTTTATTCTTTTTATTTTATTTTATTTTATAACTGCTGTACATCGGAGTTGTCTTACACAGGTTCTTTGATGTGGATGATAATCTGATGGTACAGATTTAATGTAAGATTTTGTTGACTTGCCTTTATGTTGTGATTGCAGATTGTGTGATCCTGTGGACCCCAGGAAGACTAGCAGCGTTCTAGAGTGCAGCTAATGGGGATCCTAACAAATAAAACAAATAAAACAAATATAAGTGATTGCTGTCGGAAGATATAACTATTTAAGACTTATATTAACACAAATATTCCACTTACTTCTGCTTTAAACAGTAAAACAATGTCTTACAAGATTTCTTAAAAACAACAATTTTATTCAATCCTACTGTTTTCAGATTAACACAGGCCTAATGAAAAAGACAGAGCATTTATCATGGATATGGGATATAAAAATTTTAAAAAAAAAAGCTGTTTAAGGACTTACCCTAGGCTGGTCTCGATTCAAGGTCCTCGCAGTCCCCTCTTGTGGTGGCTCTGGTCCCTATAGTGTCTGGCCCACATGGTAATGAAGTTGAATAGCCCTGTTTTAAACACTATATTTTAGCTGTATATTTTATGTTTGTCAACAGCGGCTGAGATCCACATCCTTACCCTGCTGGAAACCATTAAACAGCAACAAGACCAGCTTGTGGCAAAGGTGAACTACCTCAGCAGCAGGCTGAACAGCACCTCAGGGCCAGATATTGAGATGCCTGAGAACATCGAGTTTCCCCTGGAACAATTGGAGGCAGTGGAGGCCTTCGAAATGTTTTTAAAAGAAGCCTCAAATGGCCCGGCTCGACAGAGAGTGGTGAGTTTTCTTACTTGATATGAATGGTGCCATTAGGTTTATTGATTGTCCATGATTGTCCATGATTATTGCAAATCCTGAACTGCCTTTTCCCAGTGGTAAGATTCTGTCAGTGAGCAACAATCTCCCTGGTTTGACATTAAAGGTGGCACAGGTCCATGAGGGTGTGAGCCAAGTACATGTTTCAAAAAAATAATGTATAAAAAAAAGGATGTTTTTCTACATTTCTGGACGCTTTCAACAGGAACAAAAACACTGTAAATGCAACTTAAAGCAGAAGTAAGCGGAATATTTGTGTTAATATAAGTCTTAAATAGTTGTATCTTCCGACAGCAATCACTTCTATAGAGTGTTAAACTTAAAAACTTAAAACTTAAAAGACCTTTATTGTCCTTGCGGAAATTTGTGCTGCACAGCAGCTCAACAATCATCACAATCCCACTCAACACATATCATACTTAGACAAATCATACATTAAAAAAGAAGCATCATACGTATAAATAAAAGTAAAAGTCAAAGTGTGTGCAAGAGTCCAGGGATCCCGTAATGTGTGGGTGTGAATGTGTGTGCATGATTAAGATAAAGATTAAGATATGGGGGGGGGGGGGTCAGCGCGAGTTGTTTAGTAGAGCCGTGGAGTGAGGGACAAAGGAAAACTTATATTTGTTTTTCCTGCAGCGTGGAACCCTGAAGCGTCTCCCAGAGGGCAGGAGCTGGTACTCCTCGTGTAGCACATGTGCAGGGTCCAGTGTGATTTTCCTGGCCAGCCTCAGGGAGTGCTCAGTCCAACTGTGGAGAAAGCCACTCTCCACAGATACGCCTGCCAGCTTGGAGCAGATTCTCAGGAGTCTCTGTATCCTGCCCTTTAGCTGGACAGACAGACCACAGAACCAAACCGGACAAACGTACAGCAGGACAGATTGAATTGTGGAGCAGAAGAACAGATGTAGAATGTCTCTACTAACTCCAAAAGATCTGAGTCTCCTCAGAAATTGTTGGGTCTGAAACACGGGTCTGTCAGTCACTCTGCTCTTTCCTTGTATCCTACAACCTTTATCCAATGAGGAGAGAGAACGGCATAAAGGGGCAGTCCTCTCTGTGTGTGCAGCCAAGGGATGCGCGTGAATGTGGTGACGTAGGGACGAGGGCGGGGACTGCTAACTCCATCGGCTGACAAGAAGTTAGCCAAAACCACCGGATCGCTTACTTCTGCTTTAAGCTTAGAAATGTTTACCTGCTGTCTATTTTAAAAAGATGTCTTTGCCCTTTAGATTTCTTCTTTGGCCACTATCGGAGGCCAGGATGTAAAGCGGGTGACCTGGAACATTTTGAGCCGGATCTTCACAGATGAGGTCTCTAATCAAATCAACTGGAAGGGTGTCAACAACAAAAAGCCATTCAGTAGAATGGCGACAAAGACTTTGCTCTTCAGTAAGTATATAATTCAAAGTAATATTAACTCACTGAGTGCCAAAAACGTAATTTTATATTTTTTGCTTTTCTTTTTAAATTATGAAAATAGACACTTTAACACACCTTATTGTGTAAATTTGGGGACTCTACGACGAGCAGAACTGGAATAGATGACGATCAAAAACTCATGACAGCTCATGATCTGGAAGTTTTTATCATAGCGCAGCTGCTCTGCTCTCACCCGCGAGGCTGCAGCAGCTCAGAGCCGAACAGGAAGCTCTCAGCCGACAGTCCCGCCCGGTCTTCACCTCGAGCAACACCGTGTCCTCCCCAAAGTCCTCCCGCGGTAAAATGTGATGGTCTCTGGGCCAAAGCAGGCCGCTGGCACCGACCCGTACCACAGAAGGACCGCAACCACCGGTGGGACCGGTGTTCCCGAGTTGCTGTGGCCGAGAGACCCTCACGTTCCGCGGCGAGAGGCTGTGACACGTCTGTGTTATTGTTGTTTAGTGCCCCCACCCCGCCCCCGACAACAATTGTTGTAGCCTATATTTATCTTACACGAGCCCTTTGATCCAGAAATGCGAGTTTCAGAAGAGCGACAGGCACCAACAATTTTCACGAGGCTCAGTCGAATTTTCAATTTTGGTGAAACCCAGCCATGTTTAGCTTGAGTTTTCTCAGGAATGGAGGCACGTAGAAACAAACGGTTTGTGGCCATTTGAAGCAAAGTTTCACCTTTCAAATGAGCCATATTATGTGTTGGTGACAATAATATAGAATACACTATGGCTGTACAAAAATGGTCTAAATTGCCGGTACACTTGACTAAAACTTTGGAAAAGAGCACGGCACTCCCTATAAACATAAACATATCTGTCTGTTTGATTACAGGTGCTGTAAGAAAAAATGCCATAACAAAGTCAGCCACAGATGAGGAGGTGACAAAACACGCCATCCGATTTTTCAACCTTGCGGCAGATCGGGCAGTGAGGAGACGTGTCCCACCACCTCCATCCACAAGAGAACCCCCGTGTCAGTAGCACTATGTGTACATTTCTGTCCACTAGGGGGTTAGGGGGGTTTCTCCACTAATGCACACTGGAAATAGTTATCCTCATGTTTGGTCAGATTGTGTATTTTTTTTTTTTAAACTTGGTAGTGGTAGTCATGATCAGAACTGAAGTGGAATAGCCTATATTACTGTAACACCTTCACTGTAGAAAGAGGTAAAATTCTGATATATATTTGTTAAACATCTACTGTGACTCAAAAATTTTGCACATATGTTTCATAAAGACCATCTGTTATTTTAATCAACTCCCTTGTTGGGTCTTGAACCCACAGCCTCGGACATCAAGAACCAGCTCCTACTGTAACTCACTGAGCTAATTGTCTGGGAGTGAAAACTGATGTACTTCTCAAAATAGACTCAGGGAGTCAAAGCCTGGCAGCTGCTGTCAAGGCAGATTTCAAAAATGGTCAAAATGTCAGAAATTGTGTTTCTAAACAAAAATCTGATAATACATAAATTGCATCTCGACAGCATGGCAATGTTGGTGATTTGTTTTTTAATGATCAGTGTTTTAATCTAATGTTTAAAATGCCATTGCAGTTGTTTCCATGAGAGCAGAATTCAAAATGTTCTAGAAAATTCAAAATGTTCTAGAAAATTCAGTTTTTTAAATAAAAAGTGTTCACTTTTTTGTAATGAGGTATGAGGGTTAAAGAATTAAACAATTTGTACTGAACTTCTTCTCGTTCATTTCATTTATTCATTTTCTGATATTTTATTATTTATTTTATTGGGATTTTGAAAATGAGGTGGGTTAACCCCTAACCCTAACCCGGGACAGAGGTTTTTCTGATCCGTTGCGGATCCGTGGCGGATTTGCGGGTCCGGAACGGACCCGGGACAGAGGTTTTTATGAGTCCGTTGCGGATCCGTGGCGGATTTGCGGGTCCGGAACGGACCCGGGACAGAGGTTTTTATGAGTCCGTTGCGGATCCGTGGCGGATTTACGGGCCCCGAACGGACCCGCCGCGGAGGTATGGTGTTAATCGCGGATGCGGACCGGATGCAGCGCGGAGCCAGGGCGGGTCCGCAATCCGCCTTCGTAGCGGATCCGTCACGGAGTGCAAGTGGACTCCGATACGGGTCCGTTTCGCGGGTCCGTTCCGGAAGCCGCACTACCTCCGCGGCGGATCCGCGGCGGAGTCCTTTTGCTATGTGGGTTGTTCTTCAGACTTGTGCTTAGCTGAGTCAGATTTCTTTGTCTGCTTTTTCTTTTTAGAGCCCCTGTCAGGAATTAAAACAATATGTTGTATGTCATTACAGAGAGGTCATCTTGTGAGATGAAGGTGGTTGACTTGTGGAAAAAAATCACATTCACTTTAACCATGAACTTGTTAGGGTGAAAACTGTTAAAGGGGACATATTATGCTCGTTTCTGCTTCTTGACATGGTACCTTGATGTCTAAAAGTAATGTTAGTAACATGCTTTGGTCAGAAAAACAAAAAGATTGAGCACAGCTGGGTTCTCTACACACCAGTTTCACAGCCCTGCTCTAAATGGTCAGTTTTAGTGCCTTTCCCTTTAAATTCTAATGAGCTACTGCTAGCCCCGCCCACTCCTTCCTGCTGGGCGGAAGACGTGACGACGGCGTCGTGTGACCATGGCAACGGTTGAGTTTGAGAAATGGCTGCTGAACCTGTGCAACCCATGGATGTGCAACCCTACATGTTTGAGCCGGAGTCCGACTCCGGCTCAGAAAATGAGGAAGACGACAGTAACGTTAGACAGCCGAGAATTGGGTTAGAGGTTTTACAGTGGTAAGTAGTTCAGTTTGTTTCTTCAACATTCATGTTATGTTACTAGACTAACGTTTTAGGGGCTTTAACTTACTGGCCGTCTAACGTTATGATCCATTGCGTCATACCACAACGGAAAGTCGGTTTTCAACTTCCGTTTCACCCGGTTTCACCCTTCACCCCGTAGTAGCATTCTAGCGAGCGGCTAACTGGTTAGCCACCGGTGTACTAGGCACCAAATGTGGAGGCTCCGGGCTGCCAAAACCGCCCTGACTAATCTGATGTTTGTCAAGTCTATAAAATGAATTACCGAACATACATCACTATTTCTGTGTGCACGCCTCTGCAACTAGTCATGGCTATATCGTAGCCGTTAGCTTTGCTGCTGCTGACAGCTAACAGCAGCAGCAAAGCTAATATCAGGACGTCAGCTGTTAAAACCCTCCCGTTGTCGGACACCACATGAAACTACTCCAGTTAGTGGTGGATAGAACGTCTCTGTAACAGCTGAC
Organism: Trachurus japonicus; assembly: GCF_045865225.1. Lineage (NCBI taxonomy): Eukaryota > Metazoa > Chordata > Actinopteri > Carangiformes > Carangidae > Trachurus > Trachurus japonicus. Next base: position 30,387,673 of record NC_140920.1, read on the forward strand.
AACCTTTCTCCAGTGTTATGTAAACACATAATAGAGCTTAGCAAAACCTCGGCTGGCTTTTACTGGTATTAAACCTTTATGTACCCAGGCACGTCATTTGACAACCTGTTCTAATTTGCAATGACGACCTGTGATTAATTACAGCCAGCAGTTTTCAACAAAGTTTTCAATAGACCAAGTGGCCTCCCATCACCTCTTAATCCTCCAGCAATATTGTTTTTAATCGGTTACAACGGTTTAAAAACGTAAAGTGTTACATAAGAAACAAAACCACTTGCTTAGCTGTATTAGTTTCCAATGATTAGCCTAATAATAATTCTGCTGAAAAACAGGTGTTCCTGTGGCAATTGTCAACAGATGCCTTCAGAAGTGGAGAATATATGCTGCATGGAGATACTAGAAGTAGGCCTACATGTCAAAACAGAACATGATTGTCACATTGCAGTCTTTTCTATAATCCACTGCCACTCACTTACCTTTTATTATTTCTAGGTTACGAGAAGACTACAGCAGCTTCCTGACCCACCATCGTGCATGGTGGGTCATCCTGGCCTGGAACCAGTCTGCCTCAATGTTTTTTTATTGCAAAATGCGTTAAACATTTATCGGGCGGACTATTGACCCCTACGTCTGAGGGGAATAGTGCAGTAAGCTTTTAGTCACAAGTGTTATGATGCAAAGTAGATAACTGCTTCATCTATTGCTTTTAATTACTATCTTTAACATGTACATTACATATCAAACAATGAAAACACAGAACAGTTAGTACAGACTTTTTTTAATTGAAAGAAACATTTGTTGATAATAATAATAATAATAATAACAATATAATGTAATATAATAATAATAATGATACCAATAATAATATAATGTAACATAATAAAAATAATACCAATAATAATAATAATATAATGTAATATAATAATAATAATAATACCAATAATAATAATAATATAATGTAATATAATAATAATAACAATAATACCAATAATAATAATATAATGTAATATAATAATAATAACAATAATACCAATAATAATAATATTATAAAATACTTTTTTTATTGAAAGAAACATTTGTTGATAATAATAACAATATAATGTAATATAATAATAATAATGATACCAATAATAATACAATGTAACATAATAAAAATAATACCAATAATAATAATATAATGTAATATAATAATAATAACAATAATAATAATATAATGTAATATAATACTAATAATACCAATAATAATAACCATATAATGCAATATAATAATAATACCAATAATAATATAATGTAATATAATACTAATAATACCAATAATAATAACCATATAATGCAATATAATAATAATACCAATAATAATATAATGTAATACAATAATACTAACAATAATAATAATAATAATATAATACTAATAATACCAATAATAATAACCATATAATGCAATATAATAATAATACCAATAATAATAATATAATGTAATATAATAATAATAATATTTAATTAAGCCTAAGTTTTCAGAAAGAGAAGCAAAAATGCATAACTACTAATGATTTGTTCAGATTCAGATTACATTTTCACAAAAGTAATACCGAATTTAATTTCACAATTAGGCTATGTAATAAATAAATAAAAACAAAAAATTAAGTAGAACAGTTGGACCTTATATATGAAAATGACAACAAATAAATTGTCTGGTTGCAATGGATGTGAACATCGAATTGTGTCCAGCCAATACAGATACCTCGCCTACAGAAGTTTCGTGAGCTGGTGCTGGGGCTTTCTGGGGCGGAGAGTCAGAGTTGTGCTGCCTGCCTGCGTGGTGCTGAGGATTCGTGCAGAGTTCCCTGATGCCGAACAACAGTATGTGGGGTTCAGACCTGCCCTTGATTGAACCTCGACACATAATTAGCTATAACATCCAGCTTGTCAGGTTTGTCATACTGCGCAGAGAGGTCCTCAGGGATCTTGATTTTCAAGACCTCATCCAGATATGGGGCAGGGTCATGGAAAACTTCTCCAAAGATCAGGTCCAACAGTGTGTCTACGTAATCTGCAGTGAAATAAACAAAAAGTATTGTTTAATAAAATTGCACTGGAACTAAAAAGCCTTGTGCTGCAGTGAGGTCAACTTATTTATCTGAATTACTACGTATTTATACATTCTCCCTATTAATTATTTATTTCTAAAGCCATCTAAAAATTATTTAAATATTATTTGTTTGTGTTTATTTATTTTCAATCTATTGTGTTGCTGTATCCATGTTTATTTTAATTTGTGGTCTTTTAATAAATAGAAAAACTTACGAAATGTTGGCTTTTCTTTCACTGGCTTTGCAGTGCATTCTCCGCGTTTTGATTTGGGGAAGTTGACTCTGTAGAGCAGCTCTCCATTTGAGGAGCTCTTTTCCAAAACGTGATAAACGCCAATTTTAAAAAAAATTAGTTTGTCACGCCATTTTGTTGTGTAGTGAGCCTATTCACTGCTCCATCAACGTATCACGTCAAATCGCTACATTTCCCTGTTTAAAAGGCACCGCAAGATGCAGTTCCCCTCCAAACCGCGATAAGCGCCAAACCTATTTTTAACCTAAACGCGATATGTCCTCTCTCGACCAATCAGAATTCGATTAGCGCTCTACGCAATCCAACATGGTGGTGCTCTGAGCCGGTGTTTGTTTTCATTCAGTCCCGAGCGATTCAGATTCTGATTCAGTCTTTCCGAAAATGAGCTCTTTCAACAATTTTGATGGCCTTGAAGAACCAGTGAGGCCGACACCGAGGGGTCGAAAACGCCGACTGGACAGAGAAAGCCACAAAAAAAACCAGGAGAAGAAGGCTCGTCACTCCGGCGGGGCGTTATTCCCGACAGTCGGATGTCAGCACAAAGCCACAGCGGAAAGTTTCTGTCAGGCCGAGAAGCTGTCGCCGGAGGACCTGATGAGGAATTTTGATTAGTTTTATAACAAACCAGACAAAGTAGCACAGGACAGGGCAATACTTGATCTCCTGGACATCAGCCATGTCAAAAGGAAATGTCCGAAGGTCCAGGACGTTAACAAACACAAGAACCGGAGTGTGACGGTGAAGTACCGGCTCTTGTGTAACAACCACCCGGAGAAGGTGCCTGTTTGTAAGGCGACCTTCATCAAAGTTTTTGGTGAGTACAACTTAAGTTTAAGAATGAAATATCATCTTGTAGGTTTCTCCATTGTGACGAAGATTTGTGTGTGTGTGTGTGTGTGTGTGTGTGTGTGTGTGTGTGTGTGTGTGTGTGTGTGTGTGTGTGTGTGTGTGTGTGTGTGTTGATGGCTTTGAGGTTAAACAAACAAACTGTATCACATAGGCATCTGTATCACCAGAGACTGTAGGTTGTCTGTAAAAAGAGAGAGGGAAAGGGAGAGATAGATAGAGCTGTATAAGGTGATATGTTAAGGAAAAGAGGTTCCTAACCACTGCTAAGGAGAAAACTGGAATGGGGGAAGGAGTAATGTGTAGTTATAGTTGTGTGTAGTTTCTATTTATTTAATACTGGCTCCAAACAATGTATGTGACAATCTAATAATAATTTACTTTCACAGGCATCAGCAAGGACCGTGTGTCCCGGGTGGCTCAATATTATGCTCAGACTGCAGAGGCTCGCCCAGAGAGAAGAGGTGGTGCACGGCACAGTGAGGAGCAGGCACAGAGAAGGGAGCTCATTGTTGAGCACATCAAGTCTTTCACCTGCAGGGCCAGCCATTATGGGCGGAGAGGAGCACCGGGCCGCAAGTATCTCCCCAGTGACTTGAATGTGCGAAAGATGCATGAGCTCTTTGAGGCTCAGAACCATGAGCACACCAGCTACTCCCTCTACTACTCTGTCTTCTCACAAAATTTCAACCTTGGCTTTGGTCACCCTGCTGCAGATGCATGCTCCGATTGTACCAAGTACAAAATCAGGTTTACCGATCCAAACCTAACCGAGATGGAGAAGAGGAGGGAATCTGCATTCTTCATGTTGCATCGCCGCAGAGCACGCGTGTTTTATGACATGTTAGGCAGGGTTGCAGAAGATCATTTGACCCTCTGTTTTGATATGATGCAAAACATGGTCCTTCCAAAAACCCCAGTAGGGCAGGCCTATTACTCGCGGCAGCTGTACCTCTACCTGTTTGGTGTCGTTGTGCATAATGGAGAGAACAGTATGCAAGTAAAAGATGACGTCCATCTGTATGTGTGGCAGGAGAACGAAAATAGAAAGGACAGCAATATGATCGCGTCTGCGCTGTGTGACTGCCTCAAGGTTCAACTTCAGGACAGAGTTAGCAGTTCGAGAGGGCTTCGGCTGTTCAGTGACTCTTGTTATGGGCAGAACAAAAACATGAGCATGGTGTCCATGCTCATGCAACTTAGGCAGCTATTTCCAAACCTGGGCATTGAGCACACCTTTCCTGTACGGGGCCACAGTTATCTCCCTGCTGACCGTGTCTTCGGCAGAATTGAGCAGAAGATCAAGAAAATGGACACAATTCTACTACCTCAGGAATACCACACCATCCTGGAGCAATTCGGCCATGTTCATGTCTATGGCAAAGACTGGGAGGCATATGATTATAGGTCAGCCACAAAGGAGTGTGTCAAGGCTCAGAGGGGCTTTAAAATCAGTGAGGCACGCATGCTTGACTTGAGCACCAACAAGATTGGCTGTAAGACGTCATACAATGGCGAGTATTGTTTCCACAGTGTGTTAAAGCAGGGCAAGCGGTGGGCTAACCTGAAGCCAGTGGTTCTTCCAAAGCAGACCTCTGTGAAGGCCGCAAAGAAGTGCGATGTGCTGTCACTGTTAGGAGCAATAGGTGTCTCTGATGTCGTGCAGGCTTATTATGATGATGCACTCGGTCAGGTCACTGACAATGCAGGCCTAAGTGATGAAGAGTAATCTGGCCTGCATCAGTAGTCTCTCTCACACACATACGCTCACACACTCTTTCTGTCTCTGTCTCTCTCTCTCTGTCCTCTCACACACTCAAACCACACCTCACAATGGTCCTATGACTTGAATATAAATAGTTTTTTTGTGGTGGACAAATTGGTCCTACTTGTTTTTGGATTGACTAAAACTACTTTGAATGTATTTTGAATGACTTGCCTTTATTGTTATCATTTTTATCGTTACTTTTTATACTAAAGTGTGAAGGTCTCGCTCTGTCTCTCTCTCACACACACACACACTGACTGTCTCACTATCTCTCTCTGTCCTCACACACTCAAAGTACATCTCACACACGTGACTTGTATAATAGCGGACATTGGTCCTACTTTTTACGATTTACATTTTACTGAATGACTTAATGAATGTGTTATTGAATGTTTTTAATTATTCAGACATACTGTATGTTTACTTGTTACACGTTAGACACTTTACTAAAAAAATGACTTTGAATGTATTAATAATTAACTTGCCTATTGAAGATTGTTATCATTACTATCATTACTTTACAGGTTCAGCACTAAATGTCTATTAGCCTAAATGTGTTATTAAGTAATGTATTTAAATGTATTTTTTATATTGTTGTATTTAATTAATGGTTTTGTATGCTATTTTTAAATGATCTTTTTGTGGTTGACAATATTGAAACATGTAATTAATTACTATTTAGTTTATATTATTATTTGGCTTTTATTTATTTTATGCATTTGCACTTATTTGATTTATATACAGTTTAAGTATGAGTCCCTTATATAATGTGTTGCATTTTCTCTTGTTTCTCTTGCATAAACCATCAGTTTCTTTAAAAAAAAAAAGTGGATTTATAGCGTTTTGAAAAAAAATAAAAATAAACTTTGAATTTATAATCAACAATATTGTTGTTTTATTTAATATTCATTGTTCAACATGTTCAGACTGACCCAACAAATCATTATAACAGGATAAATTGAATATTACCAAAATGGGTGGGTCTAGGTAAAAAATGTCATTTTCTTGAAAACTATTAAAATGGATTTATAGCGTTTTGGAAAATAACTCCTCATTTGAAGATGTTGCCTGTTGTCGGCCCACATTTTCATTGTAATGCAGGGCAGCCAGGTGGAGTCTTGGGAGGAAAAGTATACTGTAACACTCTGGTAGCAAAGTCACACTTGTACCCTTAAGGACATAAATGTCTTCTCAAAACAACTACTCATATATCTAAATATCTAAATATATCAGATACATTTTTTTTCTCCAGATTTTTTTGCACAGATCTTGCAGTCAGTCTCTGTTCTTATCAAAACTACTAACTTTTGTATTTTTATTGGCAATTTGCAGTAATGAAGTGTGAACTGGATATTTGAAAAAACAAACAAACTGAAAATAGCTGGTTTTCGATATAAAAATGATCAGAGGTGGGAGATTTTTTATGTTAATCCAGACCCTTGAATATGTCAAAGATTAGTAACAAAAGCAATTTTGATGCATTATTTTTTTCTGTGTAGTTTCAGTTTTTCAATAGAACTCCCTGATATGCCCTTAGTGGACATTTTTGTACCATGGGCTTTTTTGATTGTAGGGCTATAACAGCAAAAAAAAAAAAATTATAATAATAATAATGCATTCTGCAATCACAGTGGCTTCCCAAGAAATGTGTAGTAGTTTTTTAAAGGGCTTCCATATACAGGGTTCATACACTTTTTTAGCAATGGTTTTCCATAACTTTTCAATGACTTTTCCATAACCTTTAAATGAATTTTCAAGACCCCCCCCCCATCGCTCCATCCATTCATCGGTCCTCGGTTTGCTGCCTATCTAAAGCACTTTAGCAGGGGGGTCTGGGGGCACTCCCCCAAAAAAATTCTGTGATTTTTAACACATAAATGAGGCATTCTGGCATTCAGAACTGGTCTAGTGGAGTTGTGGCTGGAGAGCAAAAACAAAACCCATTTGTTAAATCTTTTGGCTTCAACCAGCCTTTCAAAGGCTGTTTCCTCTTTTTCCACAACTTCTGCCCTATTCTCATCTCTATAAAATATGAAAGGAGGCTCCAACATGGATGAGCTTTAAACATGTCCTAAGATTTTCAGCCAACTATGTTTATACAATATATAAGCCTACATTTTACAGCAGGTAGCACGCGCACACACACGCAGGCACACACACACACACACACACACACACACAAAACTCCCGGTACTCTCGGTGGCCAGTCCGCCCTGCCGCGCAGCCACCACAACTGCAGAAACGTCTCCCCTTTTCCGTGTAAAAAACCGCCTGATGTCGTCCATTTTTCCATTTTTCTGATGATTTTGGGACCGCTCGGAACGCTAGAGTTCAGATTGTCACCTTGGTTACCCGGCTGTTAGTCAATAAAACACGGAGGAGTATTCTCCGCTTCCACAACACTTCTCTCTGATTGGTCGTGGCGTCGTGCCTGTGTTGCATTCACTGTGACCGGGAAATTACAAAACTACCTTCTCAGTCAATGTGCACTTTCTGTTTAACTCGCTGAATAAGAAATGTTCGGGGCTAGAGCCAGGCGACGCGATTGCGTTACACTATTTATTTTTTTAATAGGCCTATTACACATCCAAAGTATTAACCACGCAATATTTCAATGACTTTTCCAAAACTTTACAGAGGATTTTATTTTTCCATAACTTTTCAAGGACCTAGAAATTGCATTTTCAATTTCCATAACTTTTCCAGGTTTTTCATGACCGTACGAACCCTGCATATAGAAGGGGTATGATCAAAGCCCTTCTAGGCAAGTCAGGCCGGTTACATGCTGCTATTCAGACATGCCGCTATTTCGACATTGACTTCTAATTGTCGGAATAGCGGCATTAACATTATTTTTTAAGCGTCCCACTATTCCGACATTTTTTTTTTTCATTGTCGGAGTAGCGGCACTTTACTATTTTTCAAACATTCCGCTTTTCCGACATTGATTGATTACGTTATAGTCAGAGTGTCCTTCTGATTTATTTTTATTTTTTCATCTGAGACACTGTTTCTCATACACAAATACATAGGCCTATTAGAGAAGAAAAAACAAACCCTCCAAGTTTAAAAACACACCGGCAGCAGCGCACACTGATCTGCAGAGCTGAGACTGTTATTATTCTGTCACCTGAGTTTATCCTGCTGCTTTACATTGTTTTAACATAGGTAAAAGAAGAAAAAAAAGATTGTCTGGAATAAAGGGGCAGATTACATAAGATTATTCTTTTTTCTGCTCCCTTTTGTTGAGATTTGGGAGGTTTTTGCCTGATTTATTGCCCGATGCCATGTATCTCGCTTTCTTTCCCCCTCCCTCAGCCCGTTGTCTTCGTTGTCACTTTGTTGTCGCTCCACAGAGCGCACATGGCTAATTAATATGCACGTGCTGACCATATGGTTGTGTAGGCATTCCGGGACGGAGGTGTGTTCACGTGCGCAACTGCGCACCATTCTTGGATCCAGTTATCAAAGTTGAGGTGCAGAGTTGTGCACGCACAGTTTGATAGATCTGAAAAAGGTGTAAATATTTTGGGCTGTCTTTTCACCGTAGGCCTAAGCAAAACATTTAGTAGCAGCAGTTTTACACTGCTTACTTACAGTTTTGATAAATGAGGCCCCAGGCCCTAAGCCCAGAGCCCAGACGCTCACAGCTGCAGCTCCGCGGCTCATCCGCGGCGCTGTCCGTGGTGCTGAAGGTCACAGGTTAAAGCGAAATTCCGGCGTAAGTGTAAACCATGGTCAAACACACCGTAACACCAAGTTAGACCCCCCCTCGAGAGATCAATTTGCCCGACCGCTACATTCACGAGATCCACCAACTTCAGCAAATACCGCAATATCGCCACACACGGCGCTCTCCGGATCCACTGTCTGACCGCAACCAAAACGCCACCATTTGCCCAAAATAATGCTCAGAACTGCACCAAATGTCATCAATAGTACACACAGGGTCCCAGCACGTAGTACGAGTTGTCAAACATCTGCTAGCTTTGCCTGTTTTCTTTAGCAAGGAGATGCAACTCAACTCACCAACTTCTCCTCCGGGAGCCACTCGTTGGTGAGGAAGCCCTGACGAGTCGATCACCGAGTGCACCAGCAAAAAACGTAAATTTAAAAATGCTCATTTGCGCCTATATCGTGGCCAGCACTCGATAATAATAGTTATAAAGTGATATGCAAGATAAAAAAAAAAAAAACTCTGATTGTATTTCCATGAGGTAATTGTTGATTGAGCTGCGGAACTCCGGTGCACTCGGTGATCGACTCGTCAGGGCTTCCTCACCAACGAGCGGCTCCAGGAGGAGAAGTAGGTGAGTTGTGTCTGGTCTCCTTGCTTAACTCATTGAGTGCCAACCACGTAATTTCTCGTTTTTCGTTCCCATGCGTTGAGTGCCAAAAACGAAATTTTTCGTTTTTTGCTTTTTTTTTAAATTATGAAAATAGACACTTTAATACACATTATATGTAAATTTGGGGACTCTACGACGAGGAGAACTGAAATAGATGACGATCAAAGTCACATGACAGCTCATGATCTGGAAGTTTTTATCATAACTCAGCTTCTGCAAACGGAGGTCTGCATGTGGATGCAGCGCAGCTGCTCCGCTGCTGCTCCGCTCTCACCCGCGAGGCTGCAGCAGCTGGGAGCTGAACCAGGAAGCTCTCAGCCCACTGTCCCGCCCGGTCTTCATCTGGAGCAACACCGTGTCCTCCCCAAAGTCCTCCCGCGGTAAAATCTGATGGTCTCTGGACCAAAGCAGACCGGCACCACCGACCCGTACCACAGACGGACCGCGACCACCGGCGGGACCGGTGTTCGCGAGCCGCTGTGGCCGGCAGAGCCTCACGTTCCGCGGCGAGAGGCTGTGACACGGCACGGTGCGTCTGTGTTATTGCTGTTTAGTGGCGCCCCCCCCGCCCCCCGATGGTGGTTTTGTGAATAGAACAACAATTGTTGTGTATATTTATCTTATACGAGCCCTTTGATCCAGAAATGCGAGTGTCTGAAGAGCGACAGACACAAACAGAGCAGCTTTCATAAAAGACGCTCTATCTCCTTTTCTAGAAAAAAAGGAGGGATTTTGGTGAAACCCAGCCATGTTTAGCTTGACTTTTCTCAGGAACGGAGGCACGTAGAAACAAACGGTTTGTGGCCATTTGAAGGATAAAGTTAAACCTTTCAAATGAGCTACAGTATGTGTTGGTGGCAATAATATAGAATACACTATGGCTCTAAAATAAAAAGTCAAATATGGTCTAATTTGCCGGTACACTTGACTAAAACTTTGGAAAGGAGCGCGGCACTCAATGAGTTAAGAAAACAGGCAAAGCTAGCAGATGTTTGACAACTCGTACTACGTGCTGGGACCCTGTGTGTACTATTGATGACATTTGGTGCAGTTCTGAGCATTATTTTGGGCAAATGGTGGCGTTTTGGTTGCGGTCAGACAGTGGATCCGGAGAGCGCCGTGTGTGGCGATATTGCGGTATTTGCTGAAGTTGGTGGATCTCGTGAATGTAGCGGTCGGGCAAATTGATCTCTCGAGGGGGGGTCTAACTCGGTGTTACGGTGTGTTTGACCATGGTTTACACTTACGCCGGAATTTCACTTTAAGCGAGCCTATCTCACAAGATGCCTCTGATATGGACGTGGATCTGATAAATCAACCCTCTACATCTCATATGCCAAAAGACCAGGCAAAAGAAATGTGTGCTTCAATCATAGCAAAGTTAGTGGGAAGTGGTGTTGCTAACAATGTTGTATCATCTGTTGTTGAAAGCATGGAGGAGTATGTCAATGATGTTCATGAAAATCTTAAAGAACAAGTGTTGAGTGCTGTGCCTGATACAAATCCCAGTAGAAGTGCAGTGGAGGATGTCTTCAGTAAAAGTTACAATCCATTTACTGATTTAAACACTAACTCTAAATGGAGTAAGTATTTTGCTGAGAAATGGGGTGTTGTTGAACCGGTGGAAATTCATTTAGGAGTAAGATATGATTCAAAGAGAAACAAAGTATCTGGAAAATATGAGCAGGTACCAGTAAATGACACTTTCATTTATGTTCCCCTTTTAAAAATATTAGATTTTATTTTTAAAAATGAACAAGTCTGTCATGAAATTAATAAATCGGCTGCTCAAAGTGATTTATACCAAGATTTCTGTGATGGGAAATACTTTAAGCAACACCCATTATTTTCAAGATCAAAAAATGCTTTGCAAATTCAAGTTTATTATGATGACTTCGAAACATCTAATCCCCTCGGGTCAAAACAAGGCATCCATAAGCTTGGATGTTTATATTTTACAGTCCGCAATTTACCACCACGTCAGAATTCATGTTTGATGAATATTCATGTAATTTCTTTGTTTCATTCCCAAGATGCAAAAAAATATGGTCTTGACAAAATGCTAAGTCCATTTGTAGAAGATGTAAAAGTCTTAGAACAAAAGGGAATGAAAGTGTCATTTATGGAACAGCCTCTCTATGGTACCATTTCACAAGTAACAGGTGACAATTTAGGTCTGAACTCAATTCTTGGTTTTGTTGAATCTTTTTCTGCAAACTACTACTGCAGGATGTGTCTTATTGACAAAGCATCAGCTCAAACAGTGTTTAGTGAAAACGATCCACATGTGACTTTACGCACCAAATTAACAAATGAGGAGCATTACAGTTATCTAATGGAAAATCCAAGAGAAAATTCATGCTTTGGGATTAAACGTAATAGCATACTCAATACCTTGGCATACTTCAGTGTATCAGATAACTTTGTGTTTGACATTATGCATGATATCTTAGAAGGCGTCGCACAGTATGAAGTTAAGTTGCTGTTTGAATATTTGAATCGTAATTTTATTTCCAATGAAAATATACTTCAACGTGTATATGCATTCAACTATGGCTTTATGGATAAAAAGAATCGTCCAACACGCATTAACATGTTTTGCATTGGCAACAGTATCGGGCTTAATGCTAGTCAAACATTATGCCTCATTCGGAACCTCCCATTAATTTTTGGTGATGTTGTCCCAGAAGGTGACAGACACTGGCATCTGTTGATAATATTGTTGCATATCATTAACATTGTATTTTCCCCATGTGTTACTGAGGGAATGACAGTATTTTTACAACATCTCATTGAAGACCATCATCGGTTATTTAAAGATTTGTATCCTCAAAATAATTTAATCCCAAAACATCACTTCATGATACATTATGTGTATACGCAAAATTGGTCCTTTATTGCATGTTTGGAGTATGAGATACGAAGCCAAACATAAATTCTTCAAGTCTAGCATTAAAAATTTCAAAAACATAACAAAGTCTCTTGCCAAAAAACACCAAATAGCTGTAGCCTATCACTGGGAGTCGCTGTCTGCCAAAGGTATTGAGTCTGGGCCTGTCAAAACAAAAATACTGACTGATGTTGAAAATGGTGATTTGATTTCAGAACACTTTCAGATTGATTTATTAAGTGAGATAAATGTCACAACTTGGGTAAACCATAATGGTACTGAATATCACACAGGTCTTGTCGTTTGTACAGATTTTGTTCATGAAATGCCAGTGTTCAGCAAAATTGTTGGCATCTTTCTGAGAAATGAAGTTTATTTTTTGGTGTCAGAAATGGAGGCTACATTTGTAGGACATTTTCATGCTTTTCATGTTGTTGATCAAGTTCATAATGTTTCAATTGTTAGACCTCAGGAGCTACGATATTTTAAGCCCTTTGATGTCCAAATGTCTTATGGTACAGACTCATTTTTCTATGTTGTACCAGATGGCTGCATTGTCTAAAGTAAGCAGCAGAGGTGCCTCATGTCTTTAATATATTTTTGTACAAGGTCACTGCTGTCTTTTGTGCCTTGTTTGTCTGAAAGCATGGGCAAAATAAAATCTTTTCATGACAGTAACTGTATTTGGAGTGTTTACTGTAAATGCATGGTGGGAGGGCTGGACTTTTATTGTACAATCCAAGTATAATTGTGTAAATTCCTGTAGTATATTTTATTTATAGTGTATATATATATTTATGTGTATGTAACTGTTGTATGTAACACTGTTAAGTGTTATTTAATAGCTATAATAGCTATTAAATAAAACTAAACAGTGTTAATGTACACTACAGTAGTTATTAAACAACACTAGCCAGTGTTATTGTCATCTATTACAATGTTAATAATTTACACCATAAGAGTTAGTTTATTAACACTGGTGCAGAGTAAATAATTTACACTATGATAGTCATTAAATAACACTGACATGTGTTAATATTGTTCATTATAGTGTTGATAAATAACACTAAGAGATTTTTAAGTAACACTAACATATTGTTTATAAATTTAGTAATTAACACTATAAGAGTTTTTAAAGTAACACTATCAAAGTGTTTATAATCTTAGTAATTAACACTATAAGAGTTTTTAAAGTAACACTATCAAAGTGTTTATAATCTTAGTAACTAACACTATAAGAGTTTTTAAAGTAACACTATCAAAGTGTTTATAATTTTAGTAATTAACACTATAAGAGTTTTTAAAATAACACTATCATAGTGTTTATAATTTTAACTCTTTCAAAAGTGTTAATTTAACACTTTTACAGTGGTTCCCATATAAACACTGGGTCAGTGTTAATTTTAACTTTTAAATTTGCGATTTCAAATTTGCTGTGTGTTTATGCAAGTAGTAGTAGAGTTTAGTCTCATGTTTTAACCATTTATTTAACATCTTCAATGTATAAATACAAAATCAATGCTATTACCACACTGTTTCACAACTGTAGGCTGCACCAGTACACACACTGTTAACGTTACTCTTGACTGATTTCATCATTAATAACATTCATAACCAATAGTAAAGTTAGGTAATGGAGCTAATGTGTACAGTACTAACACAAATACAAACGGATACAAACTCAAAGCAGAACAACCGCAACACTTTACAGATCCCGGTTAGCGTGGTGCAGGGGAAAGCACTATCATCTTTAGCACAAGCTACCCAGATAGCACACATACGTCGTGCCGACGTATTCCCGACGCATCAAGTTCCGTCGCCAAGACGTCGCATGGAGAGCGTTTGCTCATTGGCAAGATATCGCCGAGACGTCGGCCTTTGATCGAGCTCGACCACCGGCCGACGTCTCGGCGATCAATAAAAGCAGGAGCGGGAGCGCCAGGCGCTCCATATATTTAGCCTATGAATAATTCATATGACCTTTATTCATTTAGGTCGGGCCTTTTGAACTAGGTAGCCTACAATATTCTACAATCCTACGTAATAAATAAATAAATTATAATCCCTGTGTGCTGCATGTACAGTTAAAGCAGAAGTAAGTGGTCCGGTCGTTTTCGCTAATGCTGCGTTCCGGGCAGGCTTTTGAAATCGTAAATTACAGCTTCAAGTCACAACTTACGACTTTGTAGCGTTTCAGGCAACCCACTCGTGTTTTTCCGACCTGTTTTACCGGTGAAAGTCACTATAACGGCCACTCGTAACTTCTGACCGGTGAACTCGTACCAGATCGAACTGGTACCACTTCACAGTGGAAAAATACGAGTTTCCTTGAACGCACCATAACAGTCCTCGTCGCTACGTCACCACATTCACGGCGTTCCTTGGCTGCACACACAGCCCTGCATGCCGTTCTCTCTCCTCATTGGATAAAAACTGTAGGATACCATAAATGTTTTCTCTTCGGCTCAGAGCAGAGCAGAGTGACTGACAGACCCGTGTTTCAGTCCAAACACTCTATGTAAGTGATTGCTGTCGGAAGATATAACTATTTAAGACTTATATTAACACAAATATATCACTTACTTCTGCTTTAAGAGGCAAAAGTCAAGTTTAAAAAAAACTTTATTCATGATTCACTCAGGTTAGGCAAAACAGCATAAATTCAATCAATAAAACCGTCATCAATAGATTATAACTTGTGAGTCCTCTTCATCAGCATCTCACTCCTCGAAGGCTCCGCTGGCCCCTGACGAATCAAATGGCATTAGGCTCCCCCCTCCTCATTTCATCTGCAGAGGCTGAGAACTGCGGTGAGGAAGAAAAAGAGGAGAAAGATGAGGAAGAGATGTCAGGGCCAGAACAGCAGAGTCACGGAGTGTCTACACGTACAAAGTGTGTGTGTTAACGATTAGAAATGACTGAAGAGGGACAGGTTTTATGGATATGACGTGCTCAAATAAATCAATAACAAAGTCATTCAAAAAACACACTTTTGCGTGTCTGGTTAGCGCAAGCACAATGATCTACTGTGAGTAATATGCTAAATGACAACACGCGCAAACCGCAGTATTTAAATGAGGGTTTTGCGCATAACCGTTTCCGCCATGGAGAGTGTGGACAGAGAGCTGGATGGATACAAACGCAGAATAAAAATTTGATCCAACGCATTAATAGAGAGAGGGACAAATAAACATATTGTGGAGCTGCAGCATAAGAAAACCTCAGCAAAGGGTGAGCTTGCTCTGATCAGTGTTGAGCAGCAGCTGCAGGTAACTGGGAGACCTGCTGTCATTCATTGAGCTGGAGCTGCGCGCTATGGCACAGAGCTCAGGTGGGACACTCAGGCCACTCGGATCTAAACGCGCTGACCAGAGGGATCAGACGGAATGAAAGCGGTGACGTCTCTCAGCCCCGGTCCCAGAGCTGAGCAGCCCGGTACTGGAGAGGGAGGAGAGGAGAGGAGCGCACTGGACGAGAGAGATGCGGCGTGCGTAACGGCGCTTAAATTACTTTGATCGCATGATCAACAAAGTTATTTAACCATCTGAACACAACTACTGGGCTCATCATTCATCACATGTAACAGCTTGGCCTGATGGTTTTATATCGCAAAGCAGCAGAGGACAACGATATCGCTGCTTTCCTGTGCGCACTGCGCAGCTCTCAATTTAAAGGGCAAGACGGCGTGGTTTGGCCTTTAACTCGTTAATTATTCCATTAGTCCAGTTTCTCCGCGAGCCGGTGCAGGTGTCGCAACGCATCACCTGACGGCGATTTTTACAAATGTATTGACTGATCGATAACATGTTAGAAGCTATAGACTATAACACAAACAAAAAATGCATCAAATTTTTGGGTATGCCAGCTTCCTCTGTGGGTGGCACTGGCACACTCGTGGCTACGCCATCTCAGCTGCCTACAGCTGTTGCTGTTACTGTTTTTAACAAAGACAAAAACAGCGCTTGATTACTGAAAGGCAAAGCCCGTGTGGCGCTGCAGCGGCCACAAATAAGGACGCACTCACAGGGGCCAGTTGTTCCGTGCTGAAGCCCGAATGCTTCCTCCCCTGTCCCTCGCTGGCCCGCACTCACATCACCTCCAACCCAAGCTGATCAAGCACGGCTGCCTCCGTTGATATATAGAGGGATTAATTGTTTACCAACACGGTGGATGTGCGCTTTAACCTGACTGCAGAAAGAACGGAGCCTTTTAACACCAGCGGTGATGAGGCGCTGACATCAAGGTGGTTGTGTCCACACACCCGTACTGGTTTATGTGACTTAAGGTGACATTTCAGCGCAGGAGGGAGTGGGAGCGTGGATGCGAGCCAGTCTCCTTCAACCATGCACGGAAAAGGGGAACGATAGGAAAGGTTTTTCTAATTTATTGAGAAACGATGCCCACGTCAGCAATGCATGACAATAAACATGTGGTTCATTTGTCCCCTCAAGTTACATAAACCAACACAGCGTGGACACACACAACTCCGCTGACGCCGGTGATGTGTAGAAAAAGTGTTTCCATTACACTTTTGCGATACAAGTTTGTATCGATTCGTCTCAAAAACTAAAAACTTTTTTGCGATATTTGAGAGTTTTTTAGAAATGTAGGTGTTTCCATTACCAGTTTTTAATTTCGATATTTAGGTTTTGCGCATTTCAAGGGGTAATGGAAACGCACCTAGTGACAGTTTCTTCATCACTAAACTTGAACCACCATCCTCCCTCACTCACGTCGTGACGACAGGACAAAGCCTTTTGGACATAGGCTACCTACCTTATATTGTAGCCGATATGCTGTGTTTTCCTCTGTATGCCTCTCGTTTCAGTTTTTGCCCCGGTCAATCATCTGGTGCGCATCCGCTGTTTATCAGGTGCTTGCTCACTCGCTCACTGCTCTGCAAAATAAAAAGGAAAAAACAAGCCGCGGTCCGGCGGAGAATTGGTAAAGAATTAAGGAGTGCTGGAGTAAACAATGTGTCTTATTTAATGACCAGTGAGATGACAAGTCTTCGTGGTTGCTGCTCTGTGCAGTGTCCGGTCTTGTCATAAATCACTGACAAATCAACCTGATTAAATCTCAGCAACAATCACACTCTCAAGCCCTTTCCCTCTGCCATCGTGTAAAACTTCACTTCCCTGCCTGCCACTTCTTTCTGTAATTTTGATAAGCATACACATTTGTTTTTACCAATTTCAATTGTCTCAACAGTTAACCAGAGTAGCCTAATATCATTCTCAAGTCAGCTGCCAATCTGCAGGGACAGCGCGTGTCATAAGCGCGAGGACAAAAATGTAGCCTACAGCGTCTACTATCTATGTAACCATGGTGAGCTCCAGAGACCGAGTCTCCCTCCTTCACTCATCCGCACACCAGCGTCTTGTGCCCGGGCAGCAGGCCGGCCAGCCCCCCCCTCTAGTTCTGGAGCTTTTTTTTTTTGCTTTGACAACGGCTTACCGGTCCCGTCACTTCTACCTTTTTCCAGCCAGATAACGTCCAATAGAGGGAAAAAAATAGGACTTAACATTTTATTGGTGTCGGCTGTAACCGTTATGTTAGGATAACTAATGTTAAGTTAAACTAACGTTAACGCCAAATACAGTTATAAATAAGCTGGCACCTGTGCTGGTAGCCTATTATTTCGACCACGTTGTACCTCGCCACTCACCGGAAACCTTTAACTTTTACAAAATAAACGAAATAGGCCTAACTTTTCTTTTTTTTTTGGCAATATATCCCAAGTAACTTACCTGAAACGCACTCCGTGGACGTCTCTGGACCAAACTGACAGGAGGTCCCGCCGTCTGTGGGCAGGTCTGCGCCGACGCACCAGAGACGTTTGATGAGCTGGCACAAATGAGTATCAAATTTGAAGATATTTGCCCATGGGCCGATGCTTGACAGATGTTATAAATTATAGGGCCGACGTCCAACCTCAGGCCGACGTCGGCCAGACGTACGTGTGCTATCTGGGTAACATCGCTAGCTGCGTTAGCATAGCTACTTAACTCACCAAGACGTTTATAAACGCGCTGAAACTGCCGTCACTCAGGTCCTCCGTTCATCCCTCTCGTCTCCGCTGAGTGTTTGTTCTCTGTTTATATCATATCACATTGTAGACATTGCGTAATTTCCCTCGTTTCTCCACTTAGTCTCCTCCTGTTGTCCATGGGGCTGTGTCAACAAGCTCCTGGCTAAGAGGTGGGACTTTCTACCTTTTTTTTTTTTTACAGTCAGCCAATGAGAAGTGAGCAGCTTCCAGTCTGACCAATGACAGATGGTCTAAACTGGTCTAATCTGAGTGACTGTGATTGACACCTTATGTGATCAATAATAGCAGCGTAGTTAGACAGGTTAGAATCAAATAGGATGAAATAAGGTGTCAATCACAGTCACTCACCTTTGACCATCTGTCATTGGTCAGACCAGAAGCTGCTCACTTGTCATTGGTTGCCTGTTGAGAAAGTAGAAAGTCCCACCTCACAGCGAGGATGGAGCTTGTTGACACCGCCGCAGGGACGACAGGAGGAGACGAAGTGGAGAAACGAGGGAAATTACGCAATGTCTACAATGTGATATGATATAAACAGAGAACAAACACTCAGCGGAGACGAGAGGGATGAACCGAGGACCTGAGTGACGGCAGTTTCAGCGCGTTTATAAACGTTTTGGTGAGTTAAGTAGCTATGCTAACGCAGCTAGCGATGTTAGCTTGTGCTAAAGATGATAGTGCTTTCCCCTGCACCACACTAACCGGGATCTGTAAAGTGTTGCGGTTGTTCTGCTTTGAGTTTGTATCCGTTTGTATTTGTGTTAGTACTGTACACATTAGCTCCATTACCTAACTTTACTATTGGTTATGAATGTTATTAATGATGAAATCAGTCAAGAGTAACGTTAACAGTGTGTGTACTGGTGCAGCCTACAGTTGTGAAACAGTGTGGTAATAGCATTGATTTTGTATTTATACATTGAAGATGTTAAATAAATGGTTAAAACATTCACTCAATAGTTTAAGAAAATAATGATTCATGATGTGAAAGGTAAAAACGGGATAAAGTAGGCTATTCCATGATGAGGAAAACTGTACGGTTAAAAGTGATTCATCTTCTCACTTTGTGTTACAGTGATGTATTTACTGTACAGTATGTGATACACAATAGCAATAGCTCTGTTTCTACACAGATGAGGTTTTTGAGATCCCATGGAAACGGTACCTGACGAGGGAGATGGCGAGCCACCCATGACCCTGATCTCTGCCTTGACCCGAGCAGCTGGATCAAGATCACCTTTTTTATCCAGAGGAGCCCATCCATTCTTCAGTCTCCATCATTGAGTGCCACACTCCAGTGAAAAAGATCACAATAAAGGATTAAAACTGAATTCAACAGTTTATAACACTTTGTTCGTCTTTGTATTATATTCAGATGATGTTATCTTGTGAAGCATTGAAGTAACTTTGTTCTAGAGGTAAACATCTGAGTGCCAAAATACACACCAAGGACCAGAGAGCAATGCTTATTTCATAATCCAGACTGGTTCCCCATTGTTAGGCTGTACTTCCAGGGAAATTACTGTAGGCTCTACCTAAACAGTAATTAATTACATTACTGTACTTACAAAGTATGGAGGAGAGAATAGCACCTGCTGTGTGGTTTCTGTGTAATTCAATAATGAAAACATTTTATAAATCTCTGAATGACTCATTATTGTGCATTTAAAGATATATGTATATTATTACATTATGTATTGTTTGTGTTTCGTCCTGGGATGACAATACAAGACTTCCATAGATGTGCATTTGAGAGAGAATGAATAGCCTGCGCCTGCGGAACTGGTGTAAAGTAATAGAACAGTAAGTACACAGTAAGAAGCAGGCCATATTATGTATTGTTACCAAAATTTTTTTTTAAAAAATAGATGGGATGGAAGCAGATGTGTGTCAATATAGTAGGCTATTTCTCCAGCTGCTATATTTGGGACAGGTGCCTATATGGGAGAGGCTTTTATTTAATTCTGAACAAATCTTATGCTCAGCGAAGATGGAAAAAATATATAATATAGTCAACTAATGTTTACTGTTTAAAAGAGTAATAGAGGGATCTGGAGCACACATTCATTTAAGTTAACTAGTGATTAAATTTCTAAATAAATGTGTTGCTCCGGCCACAGAGCTTTCGATGGTCAGGCCGAACAACACTGTCCGGACGTGCTGAGTTTGGATCTAAAACATTAATAACTTCTGGTCGGATCGGAACCACGGCCTTCTTCTTATTTATTTTATTTTTATTTATTTATTTATTTATTTAAGCTGCAGTCTGTATGCACAACTCCGCCACTTCCTGAACTTAAGCCAGCTCCTTTCAAGTTTGAAGTCAAGACACAAAATCACAATGTCATTCAGGCCTCCAGGGCTGTGTGGTTTGTCCCGTTTGTCCTAGTAATGTTGCCGTACCCTGCTGTCCAATTGGCCAATACCCCCAACCAATTAGTGACACCTTAGGCCCGCCCCCCTACTGACAAAAACCGCCCCCCTAAAAATAATCACTCGCGCGTGAGCAGGGGACAGTTTTCTGCGCGAGGAGAGCTTCGCGCGCGAGCTGTTTTTCTCCTTGCAGGCTACAATATTGCTCCAGGGGGCAGAGATGCAGGATACAAAATTGCTCGCGAGTGGTTGGAAAAGCGCTCGGGGGAAAAAAATGCGCTCGCAGGTGTTTGATTTCCGCACACGCGGATCTCATTTGCGCGCGTGCGCGAGTCTCATTGCGCGTGCACGATTTATGTCAGTATTGTAATCCCATAGAGTTGGACTAATACTAATAACTAGTCCAGTTCGAACTAATGAGGACTTACCATTAGTTCGAACTCTCATTACTCCGATTGTCGGACCAATGGGAGTTCGAACCAATGGGAGGTCAAACTAATGGGAAGTCGGACTAATGGGAGGTCGGACCAGTGCCATGGACCCCCTCCGCCCGTTGTCTTCGTTGTCACTTTGTTGTCACTTTGTAGCCGCTCCACAGAGCGCACATGGCTAATTAATATGCACGTGCTGACCATATGTGACCCGATCCATCAAAATGAGTCACAGTGACCCAAATTTAAAAGTTGAGATTTTGGTATCAATGGAAAGATTAGAAAATAAGCTTTAAAATGATACCCTAGTCAGAGTCATACATTTGATGGTTTTCGAGATGTGGCCATTTGAATTACGATCTCCTATTCTCTTATTCCGTTCTAAAACCTGAGAAAATAGCAGTTAAAGTTTTTGCCAGTGACTCTGCATCTGTTCCTGTACCACGTGATTACACACAACCTATACGGCCCCTTGTTGTCATAGAGGTAGCATTCAATGACCCTCGGAAAGCAGAGAATCTCACAATTCAGATGCTTTTTACAGCTCGTTTCTATCATAAACGGTTCAGAAGTTGTCATGTTTTGTTGACATTTTGTAAAACATGTGCAAGCGTGTACGTTCGGGTTAGCATCGATGCTACGTTCGGTTTAGCATCGATGCTACGCTCTGTTAGCATCGATGCTACGCTCTGTTAGCGTCAATGCTACTCGGTTTAGCATCGGTTTCTGTACCCGTCCCTGCTCGCCATAGAGGCGACATTCAATGACCGTCGGAAAGCGGAGAATCCCGCGATTCAGATGCAGTTTACAGCTCGTCTCTATCATGAACGGTTCAGAAGATATTTCATGTTTTGCACCGAAGCAACACTCATTTTCAGAGGGTTTAAGTTGCAGGTCAACTTCAATCATCATTTACGTGCCTTTTCTCAATTATCTGGACTGTGAAACTTTGGGAGATTGTTTTTGAATGTCATTGCTTTGAAATTAGGGTAAAAAAATTTTTTTGATTTTCTATGGGTTTTCCATGTTATCAGCTGATTATCTAAAAATAGAACGTTGCGACTTCCGACTCATTTTGATGGAACGGGTCACATATAAGGTTGTGTCTAGGCATTCCGGGGGCGGAATATGAGGTGTGTTCACGTGCGCACCATTCTTGGATCCAGTTTGATTTATCAAAGAGAAATTGCGGAGAGTTGTGCACGCACAGTTTGATAGATCTGAAAAATGTGTAAATATTTTGGGTGTCTTTTCGCCATAGGCCTAAGCAAAAAATTTAGTAGCAGCTGTTTTACACTGCTTGTTTACAGTTTTGATAAATGAGGCCCCAGGCCATAAGCCCAGAGCCCAGACGCTCACAGTTGCAGCTTCTCCGCGGCACTGTCCGTGGTGCTGAAGGTGACAGGTTAACTTGACAAACAAACTGCAGCATAGTTCTGTTTGTTTATCATGTGTGTCAGTTTTGTTTGTGACTTAGTTAGATAGTTTAGTTGTTGAGATTAAGAACATCACTCCCTCATCAAACCGGTGATAGGCATCCTGAAAAGAAAAAAAGAGAGAGAGATGTGCCTGGGTATCGCAGCTGTGTTACAAAAAAAAAATAAAAATTTGACATGTCGGAATAGCGATACCAAAAAGCAGAGGGGAACCCTCTGGGCCTTCAAGGTATTCAGTGAAGGCCTAAGAAAAAATATTGAAATATTGTACTACTATATATTTATTTATTTTATTTTTTTTAATTTTTTTTATACAGTAAGTAACACACAAGTAATATTTTCTAGATCATTGTTATAAAGTTGGACTAATATTTCTTGGGAAACAATGGGTTAATATAATGGAACGGGAAATGGACCAATCACAATTTTTCTTCCAACGGTATCTGGGCAGTAAATCATCGACTCCCCCTGCAGGGCCTTCAGTGGCTGTGACTGAAGGCCCGTGTAATGCAAGTCAATGTGGGCATGAATTTGAGATTGACAGGTGTTTTAGCCAATCATATTCCACTGAGTTGTGGGCGGGACCATATCACGACAGTTTCCGGGTATTCGCGAATACCCAGCAGAACAACATAGCCGCCAAAATAGTGAGGGAGCGGGTTGCCAAGTCCGCGTATTATACGTGACTTTGGGCTTGTTTTTCTGTGAAGTCGCTTATATTGGTAGTCGTGGGTTGCGGGTTTTTGGGCTTGTTGTTAAAGTGTAGTTGCTTATTTAGGGCTGCTTCCAGCTCCATGAGTTGTCAAGCAGATATTTTCGACATGTTATTTAAACGCAGGATAGTTTGTCCTCCTGCTGGATGTGTCACCCCCGTTCCCCCCGCCCCTCCCTTTCCCCGTACACATACGGCACTTTGCCACGGTGACAACAACAACAACGAGATCGTCTGAATCTAGAGACTTTTCCGGTGCTGTTGCTGTTACAAACGCTGGGAGACTCGGACGTGAAAGCACATCGTCACTGCTGTTTCCACCGAGCAGCGGTGCTGCCGTGAGCCCCCCGCCCCCGTCCCTACAGCCCCCACCGGCAGTGTCACGGAGCTGTCTCCGCTATGAGACCCGCTCCACGCCGCTGACACCCCCACCACCCCGTCTTAGAGCGACATAGCCTCAGTCACTACTCACCTCATCTACTGTGATGACACGGTCAATATCTATTCAAGTGCAGTTTTGTTGAGACTTGATAAGCCATTTTATTTATTGTTTTGGTTGTGTGTGGTTTTATATTTGAGTGCATCTTTTCTTAACAGAGGACAGGGTCTATTCTTGTTTTTGGTTTGATTTTTATTCAAGTGCAATTTTTGATTTTTGAAAATATAATATAAAATATAATAATGTATCAAATTAACCTAGATATATTTAAGCTTCCTTTTGACATTTATGTAATTGTATGTGGTCTTCAAATATGAAAAGCAGAGTGATTTTGGTAAAAAGTTGTTTAGATTTATTTATCTATGTGAAGAAATGAAAAGAATTCCATTTGCAATGAAAAAAAGAGAGTATTAAATAGTTAATTTGCATTTAATGTTAATGGTTCAAAGGATGTCAGGCTGAAAGGTCAGCTGACTCGGCCCCCACACATTTTTACCTCATCAAATCTGGCCCTCTTTGCAAAAAGTTTGGGGACCCCTGGTGTAAACCTACAATTTTATACCGGTAGTTTGATAGCCATTAAGGCCAGTGAAAAATGGCTGAGCATTTACAAAGAGCTTGTGCCTTTTTCCCATGTCACCTCAGGAGGTGTTTGTTTTATAGCCACTTTTGGCAGAAATATTAAATCTACAGTGAAATTCAACTGTGTCTAAGGCAAGGCAAGGCAGTTTTATTTGTATAGGCCGTTTTTACAGTTTGTCTCTAAGCTCAAACAAACACAAAAAACATTATCAAAAATACATCTTTAGTTGTTGAACAGCTCATGATTGGCATTTTACTTTCATTCCAGCTAAACAAATAGCCTAAGTGAATGTGTGATTTGCTTGTTTAAATTTTTATTTTTTTATTTTTTAATAAGTGATTCATGATAGCCAGCTTTTTCCAGAATCACCTTGTGTGTTGTGAAGCCAGTTAGGGCAAAGAAACATGTAATATGCCAACCATCCATGTGACAAGGCTCTGGCTACTATTTCTATTGCTATGTTTAATTTTTTATTGCTAGATGGTCCTATTGAAGGCCCAGGGTCTGGGTCCACGGTTCGCCACTGCCAAAAAGTGTCGGAATACCGGCATGTCTAGATAGAGGGATGTCGTAATAGCGGGATGTCTAAATAGAGACATGTCTGAATAGCGGGATGTCTGAATAGCGGGCGGACCCCTTGCTGCACAGGGTGAGTAGATCTTTCTTCTTTAATGCACTGATCCCAGGAGGACTTTCATACATTGAGCTCGGTTTGGACACAAAACGGGTGCTTCTGGTGCCCCTGGTTGCCTGCTTTGCCGCCTTTAGTTCACGGAAGGTTGGGTCGGTGAAATCATACTTGAAGAAGATTGCTGTGGGTTCTTCTTTTGTGTAGCAAAACCATTTAATCTTCTGCCAATGGACTGCTTTTCCCTCCTCATCTTTGATTTTGTTTTTGAGTATGTGATTGGAGAATGATTTGAAGTCCAGGAAGTCCTTGTAGCCAAGTTCATGTACAGTGTAACAGTTGTTCTTTCTTGCCACTCTCACAAGGGTGTAGTAGCCATCAGGGGAGTAGATTGGAACCTTTCTTCTCGCAGTTTCCACCGCAGCATGCACACTATCACACTCAGGGCTGTAAACTAACTTTTTGGCTCACCTGCCAAGGGGACCGGTAGATGAAAAAATCTACCGGCCAAGGACATTTTTTACCGGCCAAATAATAAGTTGCCTCTTTTCGTTACATATACATCAGTTTCAGCACTTTTCATTGAGATAACAGTATTTTATAGCAATACATGCTTAGAAAAGAAGCCAAAGCCAAATAAATTGTAATCTTATTGAATAATCAAAACATTCCAAATTGGGAAACCTTAACATTGCAAAACTAACAAACGAAACACTCCTTTTTATTCTATTCTATTCTGTATTCTGTTACTCAAAGATGTTCACAAGTCTTTTTTTGCAAGTCAAGTCTCAAGTCTTTGTGGGGTGAGACTTCATCAAGTCTCAAGTTTTTGGTCAGGAGTTCAAGTCAAGTCTCCAAAAAATAAAAGTCTCCTGTCTCTTCTGGTTGTAATGACCCTTCTATCAACTGCTGCTATCCGGTCTACTAAGAATACTGCACAGCTAAATCTAAGAAATTCAAAGAATTTACTGTATTATTATCACTCCTTTATTAGCATACAGTACCTATTGATTAGTTGTTTATGATCACTTTAAATAGGCTATTACAATGCAATATGAAGAAAACACAAAATGAAAGCTTTCATTTAAAGAAAAACTGTATTCTGAGTCAAGAAAGAATCAAGGCTGCTCTGCCTCTATGCATGTTTCTGAGAGAAGAACTGCTGTTATTATTATTTTTTAATTAGCTCAGTCAACTCATGGGGGCGTGTCGACCCGTGCAGACTTCTATACGGGCTTTCAGTCATATTTCGCAGCAAAAAAACAGCAACAACGTATCCTACAGTAGCCTGATATGTGCCAGACCAGTTATGCAGCAGTCCCCGCGAAGGAGGGCCAGACAACAAACGTTGTGCCTCACCTGTACGGACGGTGCGGCTATAGGCTATTAAAAAAAAGAAAAAAAAAAGCCGGTTCACAGTCACCTGTCACTCACTCGCAGCTGACTGAGCTGTCAGAGGAGCTCTGCCTCTGTCCCTCTCTCTGTCCCTCTCTCTTGTAAAAATAATAATGATTGTTCACGAGTCCCAAAACACGAGTCCAAGTCTAAGTCTGAAGCATAGACTGTGGTCTGAAGTCTCTGTGTGTGCAACTCGAGTTCGAGTCGCAAACGGAGTCCCCATCTCTGGTCCATAGTTCCGTGCGCGCGAGAGAGATGGGCAGGCAGGCACGCACGCACGCACACACACAGCTGCGGGGCAAAAACAACCGGCGCGGAGAAATGCAAGTCTGGTGTGAAAGGGAGGGCTCTGGCTCGCGCGGAGCGCGCGGCGCTTTGCAGCGCTTCCGCGGTGTCCGCGTGTGACACTGGCGTGAGGCTACGTTGCTTCTGAGGGGAACTGTTTTCTACAGCGGGGTCAAGTGGGACAAACATCTACCCGCCCCCGTGGCGTGTAGCCCTCCAAATTTAAGTCGCCAGGGGAATATTTTAGTCGCATTTGGCGAGTGGCGACCGTTAGTTTACAGCCCTGATCACACTCCATTTGACTGTGACCAGACTCCATGTACTTATGGTCAATAGTGGAGAGGGGCAATGTGCTGACTGCATGCAGGCACATTGTGCTAAAGGCAGCATTTCTATTCTGTCCACCACATGTATCTGAATAAAGAACTGCATGTTTGACTTAAAGACCCACTCCCGTGAAAATCGTGTTTTTTGAGCTTTTCACATGTTCCTGTGGCATTTTTCTTGTGTTAGAGCACATATCAGCAGAAAAGGAAGTGCAAAATTGCATTTCTGAGTTTTTCTGCCTTCAAACTGCTGTGAACCAATGGCAGACTCAAACTGGCAGTTTCAGGGAGACTGGAGCTGACGTGTCACAGCTCCAGGGGAGGGCACTAGTGCTACAAGCTGCCGCCCCGTTCTTCATCTGGCTCAGAGGTGAAAGGCTTGGCAGCTCGGTGTAGCTGTCAAGGTATAATAGGTATAGCTCACCTGGTAGAGCAGCTTGCACTGTAAGCAAGGACTATGCTCCAGTCTGGGATCGAATACCAGTGTAGAGTTTTACACTAAATGCGCTGAATCTGTAATTGTACAATGTCCAGCTGTCAGAAACCGGGGGGTGGGGTGCGAGGAGGTGGCTGGGCGGGTGCAAAACAGCGCAGTCTCCGCCCACCCCCCAGAGGTGAATTGCTAATGTGCATGGCTAATGAGCTGGTTTTAAAATGGCCGAAAAGGGTCACAGGAGCGGGACTTTAAGGATTGAGTTGTGAAAGGTACGAGTAAACACAAGCGCTGATCTCTGATGATCCTCGGCCGCCTTCCCCCTCATGCCACAAAAAGACAAAACAAAGCCGCTCTGATAGAATAGAATAGAAATACAGATATAATTAAGAGAATCAAAAAAATCATATCGCTCGTCAATCAATTGCCTGGCTGGCACAGTGTGACTGCTGACGTTTCGACCGAAATGTCAGCAGCCACACCTTGATTAACAGCAAAAAATCAACTGTGTGCTCCAGCGTCCTCTCCCTGCTTGCAACTGTCACCCACTTTGGGTTCTCACGCACCAAATGAACATGTCCAAAAACACAGCTAACATTTAAATGGTAACAAAGAGAGTTATTTTTAGAAAAAAAAAGTTACCAAATGTAACTGCCCCCAAGTCAGATGACCAAAGAGGGATGTCAGGCGTGTTCGTTTATTTGAGAGAGGACAAACAAGACGTTCCAGTTAACTATTTATTAAATTGGATCATTAAAAAGAATCTTGTACAAGGATCGTCTCTGATTAGGAAATCGCAGTCTGCAAGCAGTTACCTGCAACCACCAGCACAGAGAGAAGATGATTCAAAAAACGTTTGCATGCGCATAATATATTTTGAACTATGTGTGTGGAATTAATTCTATTGGTTCAAAACTGGTGGGGAGGAACTTCGGTTTAGACTTTGCCCTCCCATCGTTGGTGCACAGGCTGGTCCCAGCCTCTTGGCACACGATCCATCCAATCCTTGGAGACAGCGCCCTAAAAGGAAAACCCTCCCTACTCTTGTTTTTGGCCCCACTCGGGTAGCTGTAAGTTTCTCACTTCTATTCCATTCAAGGACACCTGCATCGTTCTTTGCGTGATCCTCCCTAGATTGTATCAATCAGAAGCCTAGCTGACCATAAAACTGTTACAGAAGAATGCTCCTTTCTTGTCTCCCTTTAACTTCTAGGAGGGGGCCAAATAACACAAGTCTCACATGCAACATGCTAAAGTGATTACATCAGGTGGCAGAGTACTGACCAAATTTATAAGACTAGCTTGAATAAACTTGTTCTTCTGCTTAACATTTAATCAAAGTAAACACATATGATTGTCTTTAATGCACAATGTGGAAGTAATATAAAACACTTTAAACATCCTGGCCTCTGTCTTCACTGCTTGCTCTTCTCCATCAGGTCATACCAGGACATTACAGCTCAGTCATTACATTTCTTAACAACACAGTCTCACCCCTTTGCGTCAAACGGTTGACGCTTGGTCAAGGCCCCTTACGTCAATATACTGACGTGGAGGGGGTACCCTCGAGGTCGTTTCTCGACGAATAGGGCCACTCATAGACTTGAATGCAAATCCCTCATCGTCGGATTTTGACGAAGGGGGGCGGGACCGTTTCTCACTCCCAGTGCGTCAACAGCCTGACGAACGGTCACTGTCCCTCATCGTCACATGCCTGACTCATTAGGTGCCCGTTTTTCGTCAGGTTTTGACGCTCGGCTTTCAGTTGATTCCAATGCAGTTCCCTTCGCGGCGATATGTGACGCTCAGAGCAAGTGATCCTGTCGACCGGCTGCGGCACTGACGGACGCTGTGAGCAGAGGAAATTTTTTTTTTTTTTTTTTTTTTTTTTTAACTTTTCCTTAAATCTTTATTGAACCTGATGCTGCTGTGTCTGACGTAGCTTTCGGCAAGGACGTCCTTTCGGTTATTTATTTATTTATTTATTTAGTGATCATGGTGTTTGGTGCAGAATAATCAATCAATAAATAAATAAATAAATAACGTCCTTGTCGGAAGCTGCGTCAGACCAGGAGGGGGGGGGTTGTGGATTCTACAGGTGAAGACCACTTCCGCGTTCAAAAATCAATATTCTGAAGAAAGATCTGATTATTAGCCATAACGCTGTAACCATCCAAGGAAGACTGTGTAACAATATTATGTGCTTCTGCTGAGTCCAAAAGCCCTTTGTAATATCAACTTTATTTTAAGAAAACACGCTTTGTTTCCAATGTCATATCACGGAGAAGCACTACATTACCCATAATCCTCATATTTATCAGCGACGTGTCTGATTGGTTGAGCTTGCTGTTACCAGCAAATGAAAAAATAAAACAAATTGAGCTTATATTATTTTCTTAGTAACTAAAAGGTCTTAACATCTTTTTTGTTTTCAACATTGAATAAAAAAAGGGTGCTATATTGTTAAAATTCAACAATAAAGTGCATAAAAGTTGGCTTGACTTCTTTCTTTTTTTCTTTTTTTTCATAATTTTCACCAGCATCTTTCTGGTCCACATCACATCATATTTATTGTAATTTTTAATTCAATGAGTGACATTTTATTTTTTATCTGAAAAACATTATTATGAATTCAAGGGTCAGAGGTCACTGATTAGTGTTAAATTTAACCTTTTTGACCCTGTTTCCTTGAATAAATCACTAAGACTTTGATGCGGGAAGCTGAGATTTTGATTTGATTTTGTTCAGAGCACTAGGGACAAAGTTTCTGTAGAATTTCAGACCTGTCGGACGTCCAGAAGGGTCACAGCTGACTGTCTAGGCTCGTTTCTCGGCCTTCAAAGCCTAGATTTAGAAGCCTTTTGTCTAATAACGTCTACATCCTTGGGGTTATAAGGCTGAAAGTTTCATGCATTTGTCCGGGGCCTAAGGCCATCCACCATGTGCAATTTCAAACCCGTGCGACCTTCACAAGTGTCAAAGGTCACTGATTTGTGACCTTTTTGACCCCGTTTCCTTGAATAAAACACCAAGACTTTGATGCAGGAAGATGAGCTTTTAATATGTGGTCCAGAATGTCTAGTAGATTGTGTGTGCAAAAGATTCAGAGCTCTGTGACATTCAGAAGGGTCACAAATAGCCAAAAAGCAATGCTCCTTTCTCTGACCTCATATTAAAGGAGAAATGCAATTCTTTAATAGCTTCCAGATGCTTTGGCCTATCAGGCTGAATTTTTAGCTAAAGGAGCTGGTGTACGATCAGGAAGTAGGGGAGCTGTGCATAAAGCCAATTGGTAAGTGTCAAAGGTCACAGGGGTCAAACATCAAAGTGAATCCAGCCATTCCTGCTTTTTCTCAACAAAACTCTCTCAAAACTCTCTCTCAAAACTCTTCTCAACTCACCATGAGTCCACAGGCCAAGTTTCAAGTGATTTGGTCGGTTTCTATGGAAACGGCGGCCTCAAGGATACAGAGGAATGCGACTGTTTGAAGCCCCGCCTCTCGAAAAGTAATGGCTCAATCAGGACCAAACACACATCTACGCGTTCGTCTTGGGCCCCCGAACCATATATTACGAAATCAGAACTGTACGACTTTTGGAAATGTGTTTTGTCTATTTCGGCTTTTCTGACTAAGAGGGTCTCTCAAGCTTTAAGTCTGACAGACTCTGAGTAGAAACCGACCAAATCACTTGAAACTTGGCCTGTGGACTCATGGTGAGGCCCTTATCCATCACCCCGAGACCCAACTCTGTGGGAGCATGGGAAAGCCAAGTGGCCCCCCGGGGCCCCCTGGGGCCCCTAGAGCAACGGGACCAAAATATTCTGATAGAGGACTCTCTGATATACAACCTATTAATATTTCATGATGATAACTTAAAGCGTGTATGTTTTGTTGAGAAAAAGCAGGAATGGCTGGATTCACTTTGATGTTTGACCCCTGTGACCTTTGACACTTACCAATTGGCTTTATGCACAGCTCCCCTACTTCCTGATCGTACACCAGCTCCTTTAGCTAAAAATTCAGCCTGATAGGCCAAAGCATCTGGAAGTTATTAAAGAATTGCATTTCTCCTTTAATATGAGGTCAGAGAAAGGAGCATTGCTTTTTGGCTATTTGTGACCCTTCTGAATGTCACAGAGCTCTGAATCTTTTGCACACACAATCTACTAGACATTCTGGACCACATATTAAAAGCTCATCTTCCTGCATCAAAGTCTTGGTGTTTTATTCAAGGAAACGGGGTCAAAAAGGTCACAAATCAGTGACCTTTGACACTGGTGAAGGTCGCACGGGTTTGAAATTGCACATGGTGGATGGCCTTAGGCCCCGGACAAATGCATGAAACTTTCAGCCTTATAACCCCAAGGA
Organism: Trachurus japonicus; assembly: GCF_045865225.1. Taxonomy (NCBI): domain Eukaryota; kingdom Metazoa; phylum Chordata; class Actinopteri; order Carangiformes; family Carangidae; genus Trachurus; species Trachurus japonicus. The sequence continues at coordinate 30,419,335 of NC_140920.1, forward strand.
TGTAGACGTTATTAGACAAAAGGCTTCTAAATCTAGGCTTTGAAGGCCGAGAAACGAGCCTGGACAGTCAGCTGTGACCCTTCTGGACGTCCGACAGGTCTGAAATTCTACAGAAACTTTGTCCCTAGTGCTCTGAACAAAATCAAATCAAAATCTCAGCTTCCCGCATCAAAGTCTTAGTGATTTATTCAAGGAAACAGGGTCAAAAAGGTTAAATTTAACACTAATCAGTGACCTCTGACCCTTGAATTCATAATAATGTTTTTCAGATAAAAAATAAAATGTCACTCATTGAATTAAAAATTACAATAAATATGATGTGATGTGGACCAGAAAGATGCTGGTGAAAATTATGAAAAAAAAGAAAAAAAGTCAAGCCAACTTTTATGCACTTTATTGTTGAATTTTAACAATATAGCACCCTTTTTTTATTCAATGTTGAAAACAAAAAAGATGTTAAGACCTTTTAGTTACTAAGAAAATAATATAAGCTCAATTTGTTTTATTTTTTCATTTGCTGGTAACAGCAAGCTCAACCAATCAGACACGTCGCTGATAAATATGAGGATTATGGGTAATGTAGTGCTTCTCCGTGATATGACATTGGAAACAAAGCGTGTTTTCTTAAAATAAAGTTGATATTACAAAGGGCTTTTGGACTCAGCAGAAGCACATAATATTGTTACACAGTCTTCCTTGGATGGTTACAGCGTTATGGCTAATAATCAGATCTTTCTTCAGAATATTGATTAAACAGAGCAGCTTTTTGAACGCGGAAGTGGTCTTCACCTGTAGAATCCACAACCCCCCCGCCCCCCCCCCCCCCTCTCCTGGTCTGACGCAGCTTCCGACAAGGACGTAATTTATTTATTTATTTATTGATTGATTATTCTGCACCAAACACCATGATCACTAAATAAATAAATAAATAACCAAAAGGACGTCCTTGCCGAAAGCTACGTCAGACACAGCAGCATCAGGTTCAATAAAGATTTAAGGAAAAGTTAAAAAAAAAAAAAAAAAAAAAAAAGTTTTCCTCTGCTCACAGCGTCCGTCAGTGCCGCAGCCGGGTCGGCTGGATCACTTGCTCTGAGCGTCACATATCGCCGCGAAGGGAACTGCATTGGAATCAACTGAAAGCCGAGCGCGTCAAAACCTGACGAAAAATGGGCCCCTAATGAGTCAGGCATGTGACGAGGAGGGACAGTGACCGTTCGTCAGGCTGTTGACGCACTGGGAGTGAGAAACGGTCCCGCCCCCCTTCGTCAAAATCCGACGATGAGGGATTTGCATTCAAGTCTATGAGTGGCCCTATTCGTCGAGAAACGACCTCGAGGGTACCCCCTCCACGTCAGTATATTGACGTAAGGGGCCTTGACCAAGCGTCAACCGTTTGACGCAAAGGGGTGAGACTGTGTTGTTCTTAATAGTCTTCACATCATTCTGAGAGTAGCTTAAAGTAATGAGGATAACTTGTAATCAGTAAACATTTCAGTGTGCAGTTCTACCACGTTCACATCAATCTGAGGTTATATGTTGAGTGCTCTCTAAATTCTACAGTGTAAACTCATTCTACAGCAAACATGTGCGTGTGCCTTTAATCATTGAGGTAATAATTGGTAGGTGTAATAGTCAGTAGAGTACAATAATCAATGTTTGAGGAGGATTCAACCTAACAGGGAGAACTTTCGCACTTCAGCTTGACAAACTGAAAAGCAGACCGGTGTGTCTCAGGGCAGGAGACAGACAAGCAACAAGCAAGGAATTTACCGTCACTCCATTTTGCCAGCACTTTCTCTCCTGGCCTTAAGAGCTCAAGCTGTGCAATGGGGCTGTCGTTGCTGTCAAGTATATCACACGGTTTGAATATTTTGGCCGTGTAGCCATCCTCAAACGTCACAAATGCAAAGTGACCTAAAATAAACCAAAAACCATGTCACAGTTAACATGTCACTTTTCCAAACAATACATTTTAGAAGAACACAAGACATCGAAATGAGAGGGTGTATCAACAACTCGCAGAGCAGATGGTAGCACATGGATACGAAAGGACCTTCATGCAGTGCCGGGAGAAGCTAAAGCAACACCGGCTAACTGCCGAGCGGCTACAGAACAATTTGCAAAACAGACAACATGCACAATTATTTACAAAGGTGCAATCAAAGTTCCAGCATTACTGCTCAATAGCACCTGTGGAGCTGTGGAAGGACTTGTGAGTTCCTGTCCAAGATCACACACAGTGCAGTCCCTCCAGGAATTCGCGATGTTGCGATCGCAACAATTAACGCAAATTCAGCCAATCCCCGCGAATTTTTGCGATCTTGCAATTTTGTACAATCACCGCAACTTTTCCGCAAATTGGACCAATTGTCAGTGCTTTCCGCGAGTTACACAGCAGAGAGTGCGAGTCTGGACGGAGCAGTGGTTGAAAGTGAGTCCACGGAGGAACAGCGTGGTTGGGCTGACGGCAAGAAACTTGATACAACATGCACAAAGTGATAAGTAAATGAACGCGAGCTGAGTTGAACGTGTTGAGTGTGTGAGTTGTCCTGGTTGACCACCCGAGGCTGTGTCAACCCCCGCAGCACTCGCCGAGGGGGAATCCAGTGAGTGCGCCACTGCAGGGCCGGAGTGGAGCAGCCGGCGGCCAGGTGCCCCTTCCCCCATCCTAAGGCCCTGAGTAGCCACCCTCCCCTTTTTATTCAAAGACTGGACTGTGTTAATGGCATTTTAAAACTGTTATTTTACCACGATTTTTAAACAGACATTTTAATTAAAGGTACCATCCCGGGCGGCTGGATTTACTGGACTAACAATTTCTTTTTCGAATTGCACACCCGCCCCTCCGTCCAATCAGGAATCACAAAAACCACGCCCCCATTGCTCGGCTTCAGCGCGTGTTCATTGCAGCCGGAGACTGTTTGCACCACAAGCAGAGCGATATCAGAGCGGCTACAGCAGGCTGCCGCTGTCATGTTCTTCTATGGGACAGACAGAGCTTGCTTTTGAACGGTAAAATATTAAAAAATAAATTGTACAAAGGTATATTTACAACTGTTACTGAATTATTGTACATAGCCTAAACAATTACCTACAGTAAAAATGGCATAGTACCTACAAAGAGGAGTAAAGCAATATATTAAGTGGGAATATATAGGCTATATTTAAGCATCAAAGATGTTAAACAACGTTCAAAACACACACAGCCAGTATCACAACTAAGCATAATGCTAACGTATAATGCAAAACCTCATAGACGGGCTAACAGAAATTAGCCCGCGGCAACCGACAGTAAAGCTACATAAAAAATAGCAGCATACATAAAATAAAAGAGGAGTATTAAGCAGTAATATATATATTTAAGCATCAAAGATGTTCAATTAAACCCACATAGTTTTAAACAACGTTCAAAACACACACAGCCAGTATCTAACTAAGCATAAAGCCTGCTAGCTTAATGCTAACGTATAATGCAAAACCTCATAGACGGGCTAACAGTATCGTGCAGCATCGTGGCAACCGACAGCCAATAAAGCTGCTAAAAGCTGTTTTAATTCTGGCTTTAGCACTGTTAACACGTCACAGTTTAATCCAGAGTCTGTGGTCAGTTTATAACCTTTGTTAGGAAATTTGCTCCGTTGTTTGGGAGAAGCGCAGAGTCTGTGTGGGGACCATGGCAGCTACTGTCACAGCAGCAGCAGCCACTCCACTGAGCTGATTTGCCGGGGCGACCTCAGCAATCCCGAGGGAGAACATGAGCAAGTAACTTCTGATGGTCTTTCATACTTTCAATAAATGTGTTTTTGGGTGGTGGTTGACTAGGAGGTGCAGTTGGAGGTTGGATATCCGGCTAGTCCTTTAGCTGTGCCATGACGAATTCCTAGCTTTCTAGCTGCTGGCTGGCTGGCTGTGATGTGCTGTGCAAAAGTGTAGCTACAATCAAAGTGCTTGCATACTAGAGCGCATGCGCAGAACAGCCTGCACGTTGACTGACAGACGGGCCATCCAACCAAAGTTGTCTGAGACTAATTGACCTATGGCTAAGCCCCGCCCCCTCCACTCACCCGGACAAACAGTCAACATTCGGTGACAGTTGCTATGGCAGCTGTCACAGTAGGAGACATTTCACAGGAGGCAATTGATGATTTTTGTTGACAGAAAGATTAAATATCACCTCGAAGTCACTAAAACTTAACTTTAGGGCTGTTTTCGACTAAGGATTTTCATAGTCGAATCTGATTCGTCAGATTTTGCCGTAGTCGATTGATCGTCAAACCTTTTCTTTTTTTTTCTTTTTTTAAGATGGTGCAAATTTGCGACTTTTTCCCCATTTCAAACAAAAGAGCTAAAACACCCCAAAAATATGGTCGGTGTAAAACAAATACCTTTATTTATTTCCCACACTTTGGATGATTTTTAGTAGCCATTGTGAGCCAGGGTGCGTTTATGTCACGTTGCCCTGGACAACGCTCCTTTTGCTCGGACTGAGTGGCGAATCAAACATCCCTCAACATGGTGAAGGATAGCGGGGGACACAGAGAAACCGGGTAAAACATGTAGTATCAAAACAAACGGAGGTCAGAAGGACTCGACAATCCGTACATTACGTTGTGTGTTTTAATTAATCCTGTAACACACAGTGTGACAGCGGCACCGGCAGAGTGACAGACAGGCTCAGTGTTAAAGTGCAGAGGGACGTGATCACAGCTGTTACTCGCATCCCGACTCCCGGCACTTATGATGCGTTCATGACAACTCGGAAGTCGGAAAAAACGAGTTCCTCTTCTGAAAAACCCTGACATGTCAAACTTTAGGATGTGTTAGAGGACTAATTCATCTGTCTAACCATCAGAACTATTGACACATGAAACGGTAAACACAGCTGATCGATCGAAAAAAAAATTACAGCTCGAGTTAATTTATATTCCGTGGTTGAAAGCAGCTTCTTGAATGTAACTCGGTCAAAGTCAGACGTATCCTCACAATGTTTAGCAGTTCTGTTAGGTCATGCATGATGTAGGCTACATGCTGACAGAGTTAGACTGTCAGACTTCCTTGATTTTAAACTTTGGCGGCTCTGCCTGTTCTGCAGTGACTTCTGAGTACTGTGACGTTGACGGTCCTGTTGTGTGTACTGCTCACCTCCGCTCATTTGGAAAAAAAAAAACAAAAAAAAACCTCCGCTCATTTGTGCAACTGCAGTGGGTGATTTATTAAGTAAGAAGCTAAGACTACCGTTTAAACGCACACATCATTTTGAACTCTTTATTAACAGAAAGTAGCCAGATTTTGTATCAAAATAGGCTTTTTATAACGAAAGAAGACATTCTATGTATGTAACAATTTATGCTCAGCAGCCGTGGGCACCCCCATATAGTCAGAATGGTACAGTCTTGGTTAGATTCGACTACGAGGTTCATAGTCGAATCAGACCCCGCCGAATCGAATCGTCGAATAGTCGACTTTTGGAGGTCAGCCCTACTTAACTTTACTGCTATGGCTGCCGTTTGCCGCGAAAACGCCAATAGCGACGGGCTAACTTCTGTTAGCCTGTCTATGGAGTTTTGCATTATACGTTAGCATTAAGCTAGCGGGCTTTATGCTTAGTTGTGATACTGGCTAACATCTAAACATCTCTGACAATATGTTGCCTCAAATACGTTGTTGACTTAACTGAGAACAGAATCAGACATCCTTGTTAAGTTTATCCACGTTTAGTTGGTGTAGTGGTCTACTGCATAACTTTATCCAGAGCAGACACTTCTCTTGGTTGAGATGTGGCTTGGGAAAAGGTTAAAAAAATACACCCCATAGCCCAGCCTCTCGGGATACCTAGTGTCAGAGTTGCATGTACCCCGTGCACACCGTTTGACCATTTTAAACTTAAAATGTCAAGAAAAAACATATAAAAACGAATGAAAACTGACTAACTGCAATGCATTTCAATGGACGTGGAAGCAGAGAATGTCCGAGTGTATGGGCTAGCTATGCGCACTGTGATTAGCTCATCGTGTTTGGGGGCGTGGCTTAGCCAAAGGTCAATTTGATTGGTCGGCCAAATTTTAGTCCCTACTCCTTACACAGATGACCAAATTTCGTCATTGATATGTCAAACCACTAATAGCATCAATTACTGTCTAATACTTGAAGGGATAGTTCACCCTAGAATGATATTTCGCTCATTATCTACTCACCCTCATGTTGACTAAGGGCTGGAAGAATTTTCAGAGTCCACCGTCCCTTCTCTGAGTTACAGGGGGTCTTGGCGTAGCAGTGCATTTCAATGCAACGGTTGCAAAGGGACACCAGAGCTCTTCGTAAAAAAACACACACAAAAAAACATCCAAATACCTCCATGATGCTCGTATGTAATGTCCGTCTTGTGCTGAAGCCCCAAATTGCGTAAATGTCCCGAAAAAAATTAAATAAGTCCACATTCCAAGCATGTTTGTAGCATTAGCTCCTAGTGTCTTCCGCTGCCAGCGCGCATGCGCAAGGTTCGCACTGAGACCGACTCGAGTCTCAGTCGGTCTCAGTATCAGTGTGAACCTTGCGCATGCCCCTGTAACTCAGAGAAGGGACGGTGGACTCTGAAAATTCTTCCAGCCCTTAGTAAACATGAGGGTGAGTAGATAATGAGCGAAATATCATTCTAGGGTGAACTATCCCTTTAACCGGTATACTGAGATTTTTATATTTTTGCCACAAAATGAGCCGCCCGGGATGGTACCTTTAAAAGTAAAACAACTTTCAACTCTATATAATTTTGTGCCTTTCTTAACAAGTGGAAAATTGCTGGTATAGCAGGACCTCACATTATTTTGTGACATTTCAAAATGTTCAATTTTCCTTTGATTTTTAATTATTCAGAACAAAACTGCAACTTTTTTTTTGCAACTTTCGCTGTCTCCCGCAATTTTATCGCAACAAAAGTGCTTAAAACATCGCAACATGCACCGCAATTTTTTCAAAATGTGGCCGCAAAATCAGGCATTTTAGGCCGCAACAATCACAAAAAAAGCCCGCGAAATCCTGGAGGGACTGACAGTGGCACTTTACATGCCTCACACATGAAGGGAGTGCACTTCCCACACAGCCTGCACTTCCTGCGTCCCTGTGTGGCTTCTTTTTTTTTTACCCAGATGCCCCTCAGCAAGAGCAACAGGGATGATCTGAGCCTGATAGCTCTGTGGGACTGGTTGTTGAGGCCCTCCACAGAGCTCAGCCATCAACAGCTCCTGGAAGGCCTTGTGTGTCATCGGCTGTTGCTCCAGTCTGCCACACAGCTCCTTGTGGAGTAGGTAGCTGTTGGTCACAGCAATGTCAATAAAATGATGCAGCACCGTCACGTACCACTTCCTGCTTTTTTTCCATGAAGAATAAGAGTCAATCAACTGGTCAGACAGGTCAATTCCCCCCATGAAGCGGTTGTAGTCCTTCACAGCTGATGGCACTGGAAGCTCGACCGCTGTGTTTTCCACCAATCTTGGACGCTCTTCTCACTGTGTCCCCTGAGAAGGCAGCTCCCTTGTGTCCATCTATTTTATGAAGATCAGAGGTCCCTCTCTGATCCACCGGATTGTGCCTCGTGGAGACTTCTTCGTCAGGTCGTTGACTCTCGTCCTGGGAATGCCAATTCGTGTGTCCCGAAATGTCCCACAAGCTCCAAACCCCAGGCCATGAAGGTGGTGGAACTGTGCTGGGCTGGTATAGAAGTTACCACAATAAATGTGATAACCAGATCCCAGGAAGAAGTAACATCACAGCGTCAAATGACAGGCCCTTCCCATTCATCAGAGTGGACCTCCCTGTGTAGATGTTAAAAGTCCACAGTGTAGCCTGTGTTGTCAGACAACACAAAAAGTTGAATCCCCCATTTTGTGGGTTTGTTCTTGATGTATTGCTTCAGGGCAATCCGGGCTTTGGTGGCTACCATGCGTTCATCCACGGAGAGGTTTTGCTGGGGGTGGTACACAGCTTTGCACTTTTTGCTATTAATGCATGTATAATCTCCACCCTTCCATGTACAGTCAAGTAACAAACTTTTTTTTTTTTCAGGACAACATGGGCTATAATAATATGTATGCTAAAATGATGTCACATGAATGGAATAATAGTTATGTGAGTATAAATAGAAAAGAAAAAACAAAACGGAAATTGAATGTCACAGAATTTAATTTAGAAAAGACACAGATCAACAATGAACAGGCTCTTTCATTTTCAAATATGTTTCTCTCAGGCCTTGGCTATCAGGAGAAAAAGATCCCAACAGTCTAGGACACACACAACAAAAAATATTCACATTTTTACATTTTTTTCTCCACTCGTTTTTTCCTCCCTCACTCACTCCCTCAGTCACTTGTGCCACTGCTTGAAACAGTTTCTGTCTGGAACAAGACAGAGGGCCACATCACACTGCTCACACTTCCAGGGGGTGGACTGTTGGACCTGCCTGCTTGTTCTGCAGAGGATGCACTTCTTTCTCCTAGCTGTGGCCTTCTTGCTCTTGTCATCTATTTGGGAGACTGGCACCGGTATGTGTGAGCCCTGCGCTCTTTGAGGAGGGACATTCAGAGTCACACCACAGAGCTGAGATCTTTGTGAAGGAGATAGCTGTTGGTAGCTGCAATGTCCATGAAATGGTAGAAGAGAGTGCGGTATCATCTGTTGGATCTGTGTTGCACAGAGTAGTACTGGATCAGCTGGTCGGATAAATCAACACCTCCCATGTGCTTGTTGTACTCCACAGCAGGTGTTCGGCATGGGACAGATGCTGTGATCCAGCTGCCATCCTGGCTTTTCATCCTCCTCTTTACAGTGGCTCCATCAAATGCTGGGTGGATTGTGGAGCAGACAGAGACCTCCCGTGTGTCCATCCACTTGACGAAGATGAGTGGGTCTTGGCGTATCCACCTGATGGAGCCTCTCTGGACTTTTTTGGTCAGGGCATTTTCAGATGTCCGGGGGCACTCTTTCCTGTTGTCCCTGTAGGTATCACATGCTCCAATGTTGACATCATACAGATCCCTGAAAAGCTTTGGGCTGGTATAAAAGTTGTCCATGTACAGATGGAAGCCGCTGCCCAGATATGCTGGCTTAATCAGGGACATCACTGCATCGTAGGCAAGTCCAACTCCTGATGGGAACTGGGTCTTGCCTGTGTACACAGTAAAATCAATTGTGTAGCCGTTGCTGCTGTCTGCCAGTACAAAAAGCTTGAAACCCCATTTTGTAGGTTTTGCCTTCATGTACTGAGTCATACCAGTATGAGCCTTGGTTGCCACCATCCGCTCATCAATCGCCAGGTTCTGGTGGGGGTGATAGTGGGCCTTACAGGCATCCTGGATGGAGACCAGAAGGGGCTTCAGGCGAAACAGGCAGTCATGCTCTGGTGTCCCCTTCTTCCTGTCATTCTCCACATCTTGGTCAGGATTACTCATGTGGACATTCCAAGAGATTACCAGGTACCTGTTCCGTGGCATGACACTGGCTGGGAAAGTCAGGCTGAAAATGGAACCAGTTTTCCAGTAATCCTTGACTGCGTTCAGCTTCACCAGGGCAAAATAATAGTTCAGTCCCAAAAACCTCTGGAACTCCTGGGTGGTGATGTCGGTCCATGCATATTTTTTGCCCTGTGCAACATTTTTTGCAGCCTGTTTGTTGCTGTTCTGACACAGTGTTTTCACAACATCATCTGTGAAAAACAGTTTGAACAGGTCCAGTGGGTGTACTGGTGGAGCTCAGTTGATGTCCAGGTAGGGCTGTTCGATTAATCGATTTAAAATCGTAATCGCGATTATTTGCCTAGGACGATGTTAAAAACGTGAAATCCTAAAAATCGATTTTTTTACTCTAACTAGGGTAATTACGGTAAGCCCCTGTTCATGAATCTGTGCTGCGCTGAATTACCGTAATGACTGCCGCCTCCTTCCTCCCATCACGCTCTCCCACTGCTCTCCCCACACACTGTAAATAAGCATGTCGGCATTCTGCTATGACCAGCGAGGATTTCATTGCCGAAAAGACCAACGGCCCTTTTCCACTACACAGTTACAGGTCTGCTCGGCTCGGCTCGGCCATCATATCACAGCGGTACTGTGATATGACAAGGATTTTCTAAGTTACAGCTGAGTTCTTCAGCGGGGGCGGGGTCGTCATGTAACAGCGGCTACAGCCGTGTCGTCTCGATTACGGACCGCGTGGTTTTCCACGCAGACATTTAACTCAGGTGACAGAATAACAACAGTTTGTCGGTGTGTTTTTACTGTAAAATGAGCAGTATTGATTCTCGTGACGGACCTATGGTCGGACGTCGCGCTTGCGACTCTTCCGGTGACAACGCTCTGGCCAATCAGTGGAAGGCAGTCAGTTGACGTCACGTTTTTAGATAGATAGATAGATAGATAGATAGATAGATAGATAGATAGATAGATAGATAGATAGATAGATAGATAGATAGATAGATAGATAGATAGATAGATAGATAGATAGATAGATAGATAGATAGATTATATATTGCATATTATTTTGAAAAACTTTTGTATTGTGAAACAAAGTTTTGAATAAATAAGATAGATAGATAGATAGATAGATAGATAGATAGATAGATAGATAGATAGATAGATAGATAGATAGATAGATAGATAGATAGATAGATAGATAGTTTTTTTTTTTAGACTCTAGGTCCATTTAATTAGACTCTAGGTCCATTTAAAAAGACACAAACAGCACACAAAATAGTTTGTCATTGAACAAAAAAATCGTAATCGGAAATCTATTTTTGAGAGAAGAAAATCGAGATTTTACTTTTGGGCAAAATCGAACAGCCCTATGTCCAGGGGTTCTTGCTGGAAGGAACCTCTTTTGCTCTGGAGCTGTGTCTGGATGCTCCTCTGTTTTCCAGGATGTGGCAGAGGCTGCTGACTGTGGTCTAAGAGGAGACCTGGACCTACATCCACCTCTGGACCTGGCCCGTCCCCTTCTGGTTGCTGAGGGGGTTCTCTTCCTCCCAGGACATTTGTCATAAATGTTTAAAATACTATGATAAACTGTAACAAAGAAGATTGAGATTCTCTGGATAAAGCAGTATTGCATAAAATGGTGAATTTTTATAAATTTGGTGTTAGGTGGATTTATGTGGAAAAAAAGGTGGATTTATGTGGAAAAAAGATCCAGAAGAGAACACCTGCACAATCTGCATTTGTACTGCAGGAACAGTGCTATCGCACAGCAGTGCTCATGGCAGCTGCTACAGTGCTGGGAGTAGACAACTTAAAAGTGACTGTAAGTGAGCTACCCATACAAATAAAACTTAAGTTAACTACACTAATTCTTTATTTACTTGAATGACAACTCTTTCTATTATTCATTAGGAGGTGAAGGATACAAGATGGCTTTCTCAAGACCAAGCCATCTCAAACCTGAGAAGGAATCTTCCTGCTGTACTGAGGAGGCATACACCAAGAAAGATCCTGTAGCTAGAGGCCTTTACACGTTCTGTGCCACACAGATTTGTTGCTGCAGTCCATCTCCAAGCTGACAGTCTTCCCCGTCTCAGCCGCCTGTCAAAGCTCTTTCAGAGAGAAGATGTTAACTTTCTGGCGATCAAAGAATATGTTAAGTGGCCCCTAAATTGATATTGCCCTAGATAGATATTTGCCGCGTTTCCCAGATTTGTTAAGAAGCTCTTAGCGCTAAGATCTTCTTAGGAACGCTCTTAAGAACGCTGTGAAAGAAGAACGTGTTTCCCAGAGTCGCTCTCAGCTTAAGAAGATCTTTCACTAAGAAGGAAATGTAAGATCGAGCTGACCCACTCTTACGAGTCTTCTTAGCGACCAACGCTCACTTTTTCAAGGCAAATCAATATCACACTAAGCAAGATATTTAAACAGTGCACATTGTATGTTGAAAACATTAAATTATGTGCCGAAAAATAAAAAAAATAAAGAGATAAAAAATAAAATAAGAACAATAATAAACTAAATATGAGGAATAATAGTGCTCTGCACATCAGGCACACAAATAAAATTAATCATCATGACTATCATTTATCATAACTTTTTACACACACATCCACGTCCCATATCTGCATGAACATCAAAAACAACCGTTCTTAAATCAACCCCTAGTGTCGCTGTTGCATCGTCTTTTTACACAGTGGGGAGCTTCTTGGTGTGGTGGGGGCACCGCAAGCAAGGGTCAGTGTCACGGAGTGTGGCAGCCGTGACACCGATCCTCCCGTGCCATGTTATGCTGGCACCAAAAAGACTGTCACGCATTAACACTCCACTGCCTAAATATATATGTAGCCTATACATATGTATAGCATTGATCATTCAATGATGATGAGAAAAGAAAAGCGTGTTGACCACCAAAATAATTTTTTAGTGGGTGGATTCGAACCCAGACCACAGCAATACTTCAACTTACAGTGGGGATACTCTATCAAGTGAGCTATTTGCTACCTTGTGTTTTCATTCAACACTGACAAATGACTTTTGATGACAAAAGACAAAATATTTAGCTACTGACACACACTACTGCAGCATTTTTTCCTTCTTTTCTTTGAGTTACAACTTTTTCTTTCCTTTTTTTTTAGTGTGTGTGCGTACGTGACGTGTGCGTGTGCATACGTGTGTGTGTGTGTGTGTGTGTGCGCGTGCGCGGATCAGTTCGAAAGGTTTTTGTAGCCGAAACACGGCACTTTAGATCAGATCCAGCTTCCTCTGGTCAGCAGGCAGCGGTCTCACTCACTCTCTCTGTCTCACACACACAGCAGCTCTGGCTGACGTGCCCCCTGAACTCACAGCCACAGACATGTACGCTCACAACAGACAGACACCATCTTTAGCTCTCCTCTCGTCACGTTCGCCGGCGCCGTCCGCTCCTCATCCACACTAGATCGGGGATTTTCAAGCTGCTATCCGAGTGATTTCTCGCAAAATCTGGCGACTTTCCAAACGCTCTTGACGACTAACGACGAGCGATCAACGGGGTTGTTGTTACTAACGTTTGTGCTTTGTATCACGGAGCTGCACGGAGCTTCGACGAGCTGCCGAGCCGCCATGAGCCCCGCCGCCGCCCCCTAAGCTCTCACCGGCGGCCAGAGTGTCACGGAGCGGCGCCTGCTGCAGTCAGACACCCGCACCGCTCCGTGAGGGGGGAAAAACACGCTATATTTTTTATATCTTTCAATCCAAATGTGTTTTTCTGCACTTTATTTTGATGATACAAGTCTGATCTTCACAGAGGAGTAGGGCCAGACATTCAACATGGCGTTGCCATTAAAAAAACGAGTTATCTCGTCTTTGGCAGACTACGCTTGGATTCGCTAAGACGAGATAACTCGTCTTTGGCAGTGAAAGAGTTAAGAAGCTTCTTTGGCGTGATCTTAAGGTTCTCCTAAGAAGGCAGTTAAGAACGCATGATCTTAAGGTTCTCCTAAGAAGGCAGTTAAGAACGCATCTGGGAAACACCCGTATCTTAGCACTCCTTCTTTCTCCTTCGCGACCAGGGTGCGATTTGTGAAAAAAACAGAGGGGGGGATAGTTTGCGGGGGGGCGCGACAAAAGTGACTATAGGAACCCCACCCCCCTCGCCGCACCTGGTCTGGGCCGGGTCTGGCTCCAAGTTTGAGCAAATAAATGAGCAAAGACCCGACCAGGTCCGACCAGTGTTGACCCTGGACCCGATGCGGTCGGACCGCGGCAAAAATAAATAAATAAAAGAAAGCCTGTAGCTGTGTTCATAGAGACGTGACAGGTGTGGCACGACAAGCATGGTGATCAGCTGTGGTCATTGAATAGACTATAGGTCATTTCAATTTGCGCATCTGTGTTTTTTTTAAATTTTGTTTTATAACATTTAGGCGCATCAAGAGTGAGTGCGCGAGAGAGAAACAGCGGGTGCACGGTGCACCAGATGATTGCCAACCGACAAAAACTGAAATGAGACGGTTAACACTAGAACCGGCAACATTCTAATCCCCCTTAAAACGCCACAGCGGTCTCCCAGACCGTCACGTGTAATTACATTGTTTCCAGTCGTAAACGGTTACATGCTGCCATTCCGACATGCTGCCACTCCGACATACCGCCATTCCGACATTCTACTATTCAGACATGTCACCATTCAGACATACCACCATTCCGACATGCAAACGTCCCGCCATTCCGACAAGGCTTTTTTTTTTTTTTCATGTTTTAAGATATGTGTACGGATGCGATACAGTCAGTGGAAGCTTAATAAATAAACACAAACACAAGTCTCGCCATTTACAATCACACACTCCGATGTCAGTTTGTAACAATTTCCCTTACAATAAGGATATAAGGGGAACTGGCACAACGCAGTCCTGCTGCAGGCGGACCTAGGCTCGGCTACTGGTACGTCCAGGGAAGCAATAATCAAAGTCGCTACTTAGTCTGAGTCTCTTCACTGAACTCAAAACGCGCCCATCACAGGCGGCATATAATAAACAATTACACACAGATCAACAGAACCCGAAAGACCTCCCCCCTCCCGCTGTCCATTAAGTCCGAGTGGGAATGAGTGTGTGTGTGGGTGCGCGAGCGCACTGTCACTGTCCGTGCCGGACATGTGTGTGTGTGTGTGTGTGTGTGTGTGCGTGTGTTGGCGCGTGGTGAGGGTGAGTGAGAGAGAGTTTGTTTGTCCTACTGTCCACACGGGCGAGACGCCGCGGCTCCACCGAGGTGACCACCAGTCCTCTCCCTCGTCCAGCTTGGCTGAGAACGGGCCCGGCCGTGCGGTGTCCAAACGGGCCTTTATGATCCACAGGGTAATCCACTGGGAAAAATAATTACTCTCCTCCCCTCTCACCACGTCACTTCTCCATTTAAACCCTCGGTCCCACTAATGCACTTTTACGCATTACGCACACAACTTACAGCAAAAAAGAAACATTCATTCATTCATTCATTAAAGGTCCGCACATCCCAGTGCGCAAACCATAAGGATAATTGATCATTTCCCTGGCCTAATACACAAGGAAAAAAACCTGGGGAGCAAACCTGCAAATCAACTACCCCAGCTGGCCAGGCAAAACCCAGTGTATCACTACAAGTTGTTGCAACTTTTGGGAATTTACTCCTGGTAAAAAGGCTTACAAACATGGACCAGGACAGCTTCATAATACGCACAAAAATCCAAAGGAAACGAAAAATAAGTTTTAAAAAAATAGCAACAGCACGAAGTAGTCAAAATATGTGTTTTACGCATGCCTCTGTGCGTCTGCAGATCAAATTGTCTATAATTAAACTTGGAGCCAGACCCGGCCAGGCTACAGGAGAGATCAAAAATATGCAGGGGTCCAGGACCCCCATGAGAACCACTGATTCTGTTGAACGTACTGTAACCACTGTGATACAATAAAAAACAACATCACTGATCTGATTCACCGGGGTAGCGGTCCCTCTCTCCATTAACTCTCTAGCTCTCTCGACCACAGCTGCAAATGAAGTAGCACAGCGCCAATAATAATAATAATACCACTAAAAACATGTCGGCTAGGTTAATCCTCCAGTCAGTGCCCCTGACCAAAGGCACTGGCTCATAATCTGGAGTTGGTCCCCGGGCGCTGCACCGCGGCTGCCCACTGCTCCTCAGGGATGGGTTAAATGCAGAGAAAGAATTTCACTGTACTAGCTGTATATGTGACTAATAAAGTACCTTTACCTTTTACCTTTAATAATAATAATAATGCATTTTATAATTCGAGATGGATGTGACAAGGGCGTTGACCAGAGTCAAAGTGCTGTTAGAGGAGAGAGATGGGCGGAGGCGGTGATCATTATTAACCTACACATTTAATGACCTTATGTCGGAATGGCGGAACGTTTCCAAAAAAGGAAAGTACCGCCATTCCGACAATGGAAACAAAAATTGTCGGAGTGGTGGGACGTTTTCAATTAATGGAAGTGCCGCCATTACGACAATTAGACGTCAATGTCGGAGTGGCGGTATGTCGGAATGACCCGCGGATACCGTCGCAAACAGTTCTGTAAGTGGAAAAAATAAGATTTAATTTTTAGTAGTGTTAGTCCTTCTTCATATTATGTTGGGGTCTTGATTGGATGTGGTTGGGGGGTTAGACTGAGTGATGTTACAGCACCGCTTGTTGCACCTACAGCACACACTTCTGCCTACAGCTGAAAGTGACGCATCTGGACACGTGTGCTGCTTTCATGTCAAGAGTCGATGTCGCTGTTCACTGGATTTTTATTTTTTCTAGGTCAGTTTGTTATCAACTCCAGTGTTTTACAGTTGTTCTACCTGGATATTACATAGTTTAGGCTCCACGCCCACAGAAACCCGTTATTACCGGACTGGACAGCAGCCGAGATAATTAGGCTGCCTGTTATTACGTTATAATTCAATAATCATTATAAACGAGAGTGAGTAGGCTATATATATGGCGCTTTATATCTAACACAGACTAATCATGATCTAGTACAGTGGTCCGTGGATCATTTGGTACCGGGCCGCAGAAAGATGAAATGAAAATGAATTTAAAAAAATGAAATCGTTTGTTTCGTCTATTTCACACTTCCGGTCGTTTTATTTTGAAAATGTTGCCACTTCCGTTTGTGCATCTTCCCGGTGCTGCGCAATTGACAGGCAGGCACAAACGTAAAAGAGTGAACAACACACGTCGCCGGGCCGGGAAAAACTCAATAATGAGACGACAGAAGACCCGACACCTTCCAACAAGAAGCTGTTCTAAAAGAAAAAGCACAAGTCCTGTTTAAATTACAGGTTCATTGCAACAGGTGATTCACATGCTCCAAGCTCCGCAATGTGTGTGTGGGACCCGGCCGGCTCTGCCGCTTCATCACTTCACAGAAAACTTATCTCCCTGCGTTCTGGATTCAAGCAGAAAGAGATCGCCACAAAAGCACGGAAAACCTGCTTCCATTACAAACATATTATGTTTGTGAAACGGAGTTTTCTGCAGCTTCAACAGCAAAACGAGATGACAGAGTAGACAGGAACCGAGATGACAGACGGAGCATCACCCCCAGATGACTGATATTATTGTGATACTATATTATGGTGAGTTGTAACAAAGAACGTAAACGTAAGAGAAAACTAGGCTATGTGAACGTGTAGTCCTGTTAATACAGTAGGCCTAAATGTAATGTAAACAGGAGAACCCCCCCCCGGTACAATTTTCCACCGGTGACCGGTCCGCGGAGATAAAAAGGTTGGGGACCGCTGATCTAGTATGTCCTGAGCCCACAAAATAAAGTTTGTGAAGTGTCTGTGTAACGGAGCTCCGCGCACCTCCGTTACACAGACAGTCCGCTCACCGTTACATCTGCACGGTACACGTCAGCTGACAGCTGACAGATGCGTATATCTGACAGATGCAGCTTACAATTTCCTCATCACTACCTGAGCCACCAACCGATCCCCCCTCCCTCACGTCCCGAGGAGTCTCCTGTATATCCTGTATTCTCTGATTTTCCTTTTTCTTTTCTAACCGGCCTGTTTCAGTTATTGCCCGTATACATCCGGTGTCGTTAGTGCTCTCTCTCTCTCTCTCTCTCTCTCCTCATATAAAAATAAATATAGCCACATAAGAAAACAATAAGTGAAAAAAATAAGCGCGATAACTGCAAAATGGAAACATTGTAATAATTGCTGTGTGATCACAGCTGGACACAGCGATCTATAACTGCCGTTTATATGCAGCGGTCTGTGGGACCGCTGCTGGCGGTCCGAGGTATAATTGCTCAGAAATCGAGTGTGTTTCATTTTAATAAGTTGTAAGCTTCAGAAACCATTAAACACATATATTTAGGAAAAGTCACGGACTGGAAGACCTGTAGGTTTAATGTAAACAAACCTAATTTACATATGAAAAACACGGGGTCCGCCCGCTATTCAGACATCCCGCTATTCCGACATGTCACTATTTAGACATCCCTCTATCTAGACATGCCGGTAGTCCGACACTTTTTGATACCGCTATTCCGACACGTCTTTTTTTTTTTTTTTACAGCTGCGATACCCGGGCGCGTCTCTCTCTCTCTCTTTTCTTTTCAGCATGTCTATCACTGGTTTGATGAGGGAGTGATGTTCTTAATCTCAACAACTCAACTATCAAGCAAACAAAACTGACACATATGATAAACAAACAGAACTATGCTGCAGTTTGTTTGTCAAGTTAACCTGTGACCTTCAGCACCACGGACAGCGCCGCGGATGAGCCGCGGAGCTGCAGCTGTGAGCGTCTGGGCTCTGAGTTTATGGCCTGGGGCCTTATTTATCAAAACTGTAAGTAAGCAGTGTAAAACTGCTGCTACTAAATTTTTTGCTTAGGCCTACGGTGAAAAGACAGCCCAAAATATTTACACCTTTTTCAGATCTATCAAACTGTGCGTGCACAACTCTGCACCTCAACTTTGATAACTGGATCCAAGAATGGTGCGCAGTTGCGCACGTGAACACACCTCCGTCCCGGAATGCCTAGACAACCATATGGTCAGCACGTGCATATTAATTAGCCATGTGCGCTCTGTGGAGCGACAACAAAGTGACAACGAAGACAACGGGCGGACGGAGGGGGAAAGAAAGCGAGATACATGGCATCGGGCAATAAATCAGGCAAAAACCTCCCAAATCTCAACAAAAGGGAGCAGAAAAAAGAATAATCTTATGTAATCTGCCCCTTTATTCCAGACAATCTTTTTTTTCTTCTTTTACCTATGTTAAAACAATGTAAAGCAGCAGGATAAACTCAGGTGACAGAATAATAACAGTCTCAGCTCTGCAGATCAGTGTGCGCTGCTGCCGATGTGTTTTTAAACTTGGAGGGTTTGTTTTTTCTTCTCTAATAGGCCTATGTATTTGTGTATGAGAAACAGTGTCTCAGATGAAAAAATAAAAATAAATCAGAAGGACATTCTGACTATAACGTAATCAATCAATGTCGGAAAAGCGGAATGTTTGAAAAATAGTAAAGTGCCGCTACTCTGACAATGAAAAAAAAAATGTCGGAATAGTGGGACGCTTAAAAAATAATGTTAATGCCGCTATTCCGACAATTAGAAGTCAATGTCGAAATAGCGGCATGTCTGAATAGCAGCATGTAACCGAAAAACACAAACGGTCTGTGAGACCGTCTTGGCGGTTCTAGTGTTAAAGAGAAGAAAAACACAGAATATAGCTAATATATGTCCAAGAGACTTTGTCCCGAGGAAGGATCGGATGGTGGCCCAGGTTTAGTGATGAGGAAAGTGTCACTGTCCACTGCACATCTGTCAGCAGCTGCTCCAAACAGACACATCACTAACTTTATTTTGAAGGGACAGATTAGATGTTGATTTTGTTGCACCCAAACATTAAGCAGAACAGACCCGGCTTGAGACCGGCTTTTATTTGCTCAAACCTGGACCCGACCCAGTGCAACTGGCATCTCGACTCGCCTTTTTTTTTTTTTTTTTTGAGAATTTACGGTAGCCTGGACTACATATGACCGCCTGTGAGACGCTGTGCGCTACTGTAGGGGGGATGAGAAGGCTCACGGTTCAACTGTAGACTTGATCTAAAGTAGGATATTACTGACCAGAGGGGGGGACAACATGTATCCCCACCGGGGATAATAATAAATGACCAGAGGGAGGGACATCGAAAACAAAGGGGGGGGAAATCCCCACCACCCCCCCGCCCCCGGCAAATCGCACCCTGATTGCGACCATCAGCCACATTAAAGAGGCAGGAGATAAGCAACCTCCAGGCTCACACCTCAGTCACCTCCAGGACACCATCCACAGTCTCAACATCACGGCGGAGGAAGAAAGGGGGCGATGGAGGGGGGTTGAAGAGCAAGCAGGCTGGCCCGAGCAGCCCATTTTGGGCACGATTTCAGGAAGAGGTATTGATACCACTTAGGGCCGGATTTACTAAGATCTCAGATAGTGGACGCTATATTGTTTGCGCCCGCTATAATATTGCGAGTTTGGTTAGTGCACGCAAAACAGGTGATCTACTAAGAGTAACCCGCTAAATGAAAACACGTGCAAACCGCAATATGTAAATGAGGGTTTTGCGCGTGGTAATCGTTTCCGCCATTGAGAGTGTGGACAGAGAGCTGGACGGACGAAGGGACAGAATGACATTTGATCCGATGCATACAATGACAGCATGTGTGTTCATCTCTCTCGCGCTCTGTTTAGATAAATAAACACAAATCGCTACAGGGCCCAACTCGTCATATAGTGACGAACAGGCAGCAGCTGCAGCGACAATCACACACCTGTAATATGTGTGTGTGTGTGCCGCCCATGATCGAGTGGATTAATAGAGAGCTCAGGTGGGACACACGGATCTAAACGCGTGTCTCAGTCCGGGACTGGGACCGAGAGTCGGAGCTGAGCAGCCAGGGGAGAGGAGAGGAGAGGAGAGGAGCGCACTGCAGGACAGACGTGCCCCGTGCGTAACGGCGCGTAAAAGACTTTTAACACGGCTGAAAAACTGTTACAGAATTACCCAGACGTGAGGAAATGCAGAGATGTGAGATCATGGGGCTCTGACAGGTATCAAATCAATAAACGCATACGTTTTGGCAAAGTTGTATCAGTTAGTACATGGTTTTCAGACGTGGTGAATAAAGACGAAAAAACAGCCACCGCAATCTCTTCCTGGTTTGGTAAATCACATTGCACGCGCTAAATAAATCTATTTGCATCTACTCCTCCCAGTATTCTGAACGTTCTGGCTGAAACGCCCATATTTACATATTCATCAAGGCAAACACGCTAAATGGATCACACGTGCTATTCTGCCCGTGTGAGGGACGCAATCCTCGGTGCGTCCGGTTAGTAGATCAGGTTCCACATGTGTTTGCGCGTGCAATCACGTTTGCACACGTTTTAATACACGCAAACCTTTAGTAAATCCGGCCCTTAATGTTCTAAATTCAAGATTTCAAACTCACAAACTCATTTTTAAATATTTATTTTTTGCAATTTGTTCACTAGGTTATGGCTCCTTATTTGGACAAGTTGAAGGCAAGTTTGGAGAGCAGGTTCACAGAGCTGGATCTTCTGGCTGCCTTCAATGTCCTCAACCCAAGAACGATGATCAACAAGGATATAGAGCAGGGGTGTCAAACATGCGGCCCGTGGGCCAGGACCGGCCCTGCAGAGGGTCCAATCTGGCCCTCACGATGAATTTGTCAAGTGTGAAAATTTGAAATTGCACATATTTTTATCAAGAAATTTCAGGTGGTTCATAATATGTTTTGTAAAGGGATAGTTCAGTAACTGCAGGGTGCGATTTGCCGGGGGGGATGGTGGGGATTTCCCCCCCCTCTGTTTTCGATGTCCCCCCCTCTGGTCATTTATTATTATCCCCGGTGGGGATACGTGTTGTCCCCCCCTCTGGTCAGACAGAGCCTACTTTAGATCAAGTCTACATCATTTGAACCGCGAGCCTTCTCATCCCCCCTACAGTAGCGCACAGCGTCTCCCAGACCGTCATGTAGCCCAGGCTACTGTAAATTCTCAAAAAAAAAAAAAAAAAAAGGCGAGTCTCGAGATGCCGGTTGCGCTGGGTCGGGTCTCTCTCCAGGTTTGAGCAAATAAAAGCCGGTCTCAAGCCGGGTCTCTTTCTATATATATGCTTAATGTTTGGGTGCAACAAAGTCACTGTTAACAAAATCAACATCTAATCTGTCCCTTCAAAATAAAGTTAGTGACGTCTGTTTGGAGCAGCTGCTGACAGATGCGCAGCTGCAGTGACAGTTTCCTCATCACTAAACCTGGGCCACCATCCGATCCTTCCTCGGGACAAAATCTCTTATTGTATATTCTGTGTTTTTCCTCTCTTTAACCATCTCATTTCAGTTTTTGTCGGTTGGCAATCATCTGGTGCACCCGCTGTTTCTCTCTCGCGCTCGCTCACTCACTCACTCACTCACTCACTGTCGATGCGCATATAAATGTTATAAAACAGAAGAAAACACAGATGTGCAAATTGAAATGACCTATTCACCTTATTCTCCGGGGCAACCATGGAGTCAATGGAACGCTGTGAGATTGTGTTGGAACTTCCGGTGACGACCGGAAGTCGTATAGTAGTACATTAGCGGTAGCTTGATTATTTGAGTCCGTTCTCAGCTGTTTCTTGTTGGCAAATCCGGGTTTTTTTTTCCCGTTGTCGATTGCAAAAAATGACGAGCATTATAAAGAGGAAGCTACAATCACTGGAAGAAAACGTGTGAGTTTTTATAGCAGTTGAGCATCGACCTCATCTTCTGTCCCAGTGTGTGTGGAGCTCTGTACGACCTGCACCCACCTCCATCTACTCTAGAGTCTGGTTAAAAATAATTAAATATATCCCCGTGTCCCCGCTGATTTCAGCCAAGGTGAGCAGCTTGTTTGGAGAGAGTAGGAGCGAATTAAAAAAAAAAAAAAAGAACCGCTATCACAGCCCGAAGCAACACTGTTAATGCACATAAGAGGCTGCTTTTAATTTCTGACAGCTGGACATTGCGCTACTTTTAATTATGAAGCTTTATCCATTTAAACAAAATAAACTAGAGGAACAACTTTCATGTTTAAATTGTGTTTTATAGCCTACTTTTATATATTTTACTGATCGCAATTCAGGCTGGGTGTGCGTATGAAAATATGCTACATCTCTTTTCTTTTCTTTTTTTTGGAGGGGGCGGGGGGTAGTTTAGGTGACAAAGACATTTTTAACTGTGAAAATAGAGATGTATTCAATATTTGCATTTGGGCAGTACTGCTGTAGGCGAAACAAGTTTATTCATGGCCACATTTAAGTTACAGTAGTTGAGGGAGGGTTTTATTTCTAAATCCCTCCGTTTATTTCTTTTACACATTAGCGAGCAGGTTCACAGCGTGAACAGCGTGTCCCGACCTGACCAGGCTCTGGACACGGAGCAGAGACCCAGGTCCGATAGTGCAAGGCTCTCTCTGAAGCAGAGGATGAGGCCAGCTTCCCGTCAGTCTTCACAGACAGTCCAGAGTTGAACGAGTTTCTGATCATATAGTTGTCAGTTTGCTCCAGGTGACAGTCGACCCTCACAACAAACCCCCCCCTCCCTCTCTCAGTAAATAGTTCCGACATCCATGCTGCAGCTTATATCCAAGTAATATAATAGCCTATATATAAATGAGCTCCTGACGCTCAGCTCAACAGTTGGTAAACAGCAGCGGATCAGCGCGATCTCTCCCTCCGTACTGGTTCTGCCAGCTCCACTTGGATTTCAAAGTAAAAGTCACGCTGTAAATGAGTTAAATTGTGAAACAGCGGCGCTTTTATAGCCGATTTTAGGATTAAACTCTGAATATATGAGCTAAACATCTGTTACCATAAGTTTCCATGGCGATCTAGCTGGGTTGAAAGAGAGAGTACAGGAAAGCCTGGCTTTAGACTCAATAAAAAATATATAATTATAAAATATAAC
The DNA here is from genome assembly GCF_045865225.1 of Trachurus japonicus. NCBI lineage: Eukaryota > Metazoa > Chordata > Actinopteri > Carangiformes > Carangidae > Trachurus > Trachurus japonicus. The sequence goes on from NC_140920.1 coordinate 30,442,793, forward strand.
CCACTAAACTCGCTTCGAAGTACACCCCTCAAGTGTTGTCCATGTTGATTTGATTGTCTGTATTGTAATTGTCCCGCAATATACTGCAAATTCAGTCGATTGTTTACATCAGTTTTTACTTCCGCATTTGACCGGAAGTCGTAACACAATCGCGGCCAAACCGGAAGTGGCAAAGTGGGCGGGGCTACATAAGGTGAATAGTCTATTCAATGACCACAGCTGATCACAGCTTGTCGTGCCACACCTTGGAGCCAGACCCAGAGTCTGGTTGAGAACGGTAGTTGTCAGGTGCGGAAGTATGGTGCGGCGGCGGCGGCGGCGGCGGCGGCGGGGGGGGGGGGGGGGTGACTATAGGACCCCCCGAGCGCAAACTATCCCCCCCCTCTGTTTTTTTCACAAATCGCACCCTGAGTAACTGTAAACATCTTATTAATGTACTAAAACAGAGGAAAATCTAAATTTTTAAAATATATTTAACGGTTATTATGCTTTTATTTTACAGGTCCGGCCCACTTGAGATTAAATTGTGCTGTTAGTGGCCCCTGAACTAAATTGAGTTTGACATCCCTGATCCAGAGGAAAAGAGTGTTGCAGACCTGAAGTTGCTCGCCAACCACTTCCCAAGCATTGACGAAGCAGCACTTCTGTCAGAGTGGCTCGGCTTCAAGGTCCTTGTGGCTTCAGGATCTCTCAGACACACAAACATTCAGTCAGCCAGCCAGCCAGCCAGTCAGTCAGTCAGTCAGTCAGTCAGCCAGTCAGTCAAATCATACACACACTCTCTTTTTTTCCGTTTTTTTTTAAATTTCACACCAGACAGCAACCAGACAGTACAAACTACACACACCAACATACCCAGGGGTGCAAACTTATCACCTTTCGGCGAAATTCGCCGTTCTGGATCCCAAATTGGTCATTTGTGTGATTCGTGTAAATCCGCAAAAAAAAAAAAAAATTGAGAGAGGGGGGGGGGGGGGGGTCCGGCGAGGCGAGGCGAAGCGAGCCGAGCCGAGCCAATGCACCTGTCTCTTTAAGGCGCATGCAGCTTATCTGGATGACAACGAGTGGTGGCAGCGCTCCTCTTCTGTCCAGCAATACACACCTGAAGCTTCACTTTTAATACAGACTAACTAACGCAACTTTTTGAGCATGGCGAGTGAAAGAGTCGGAGCTAGAAGATGCTCCAGCAGCGTTGTAGGTCTGCTGTATGGGACCGCGTGTGTGTGATGATCACGATCGCGGCCAATTAGCGATTAGCGCGTTTAGCATTTATTAGCTGCAGCGCGACCTCAGCAGCAGCAGCAGCAGCAGCAGGAGGAGGAGGTTGACTGGCTGTGGCAGGACCTCTGCCTCTGTTTCACTTTATGTTGCTGGTAAATAATGTGGTTGTAAAAGTAGTAGGCTAAAGTTAAATTATTTAGTATGCATTAATTAAAGGGGCAGAGCTTTAAGAGACATTTTAGCTTTTATATTTTATAAGATATATTTTTTGTAAGAACCACAATTAATAAATATAGGTTATATATTTCAGTGAATATCTAATTGTTCTTAGCATTTGTTAGATAACTTTATTTGCCCAATAAATTAAAACATGTTGGAACTATCAATGTCTCCTCTTGCCGCCAGAATCTCACTACTTTTAACCTCAGACTGTCACAATGATTTATCAGATGTCAGACTGCCTCATTCTTTAAGTTTTAACCTGAATATGAAGAGCTCTTTTCCAAAACGCGATAAACGCCAAATTTAAAAAAAATGAGTTTGTCACGCCATTTTGCTGTGTACTGAGCCTATTACACTGCTCCATCAACGTATCACGTCAAATCGCTACATTTCCCTGTTTAAAAGGCACCGCAAGATGCAGTTCTCCTCCAAACCGCGATAAGCGCCAAGTCTATTTTTAGCCAAAACGCGACATCTCCTCCCTCTCCTCAGAATTCTATGAGCAGCTCCGTGCAGTCCAACATGGCGGTGCCCTGAACCCAGGTTTGTTTTCAGTCATTCATTCAGTAGTTTCTGGGTTCTGTGTTAATTACTGTATCTGTTTATGTGGTGGACACTGTGCCGTTAAGTATACCCCCACAGCCCCCGCATACCGTACGAGCCCCGCCCCCGCCTGTAACGCCGCGTGTCCTCCGTACCAACGATCGATTTTTTTTTTTTTTTTTTTTTTACAGCAAAGACGTAGTTTTGTTTACACACTCAAAAAAATGAAACATTGACTTTAATTAAATTTATTTTGTCAACAGGTTCCACGAAAATGTATTATGTTAGTTTAAAGCAAAAATGTTAAGTTAATCTAACTTAATGAACTTGTGTTACATTAACACAATGTGAATTGACCCAACTAGATAAAATTACTTCTGTTCAACAAGAGATATTTAAGCTTATCCAATCAAATTCAGTTATGTTACATGGACATAAATAATATATTTACAGGCTACATATTTTATACAAGACATGATTGATTTTCCCAACGATCAAAGTATACGAAACCGAACCGAAAACCATGACCACAAAACCGTGAACCGAACCGTTTGCTTGAACATCTTTTAAATACATATTGCCGCTTAATATGTTTTATGTAGCCTATGGCATTTTTAAGCTTCATGTGTGTTATTGGACAGAAAGCAGCGCTGCCTTGGAGCATAGCCTACGTAGCCTACAGAAAACACATTTACATCAATAAATAAATGTTTCACAATTAACCAATCAGTCTGTATTAAATTTTATTTAGTTTGAAGGCAAGGTTTGCAAGGTTCATCTGATGGACATCAAGGGACAGATTCTCTAAGTTTTGCACAGCCTTTGCTCATGCTAAACCTGCAAAGGCTGAAGACCCCCTTCACATATTTCAAAACCAAACACAGAGAGACAGATTGTGCAGGTTTAACAGGAGCAAAAGCTGTGCAAACCTGAGTAAATCTGGACCCTAGTCTCATGCTAAAATTGACTGTAAATTCACCTTTAAAGTTGGTTTTTAAAAAAAATTCCCCGGGGGAGCATGCCCCCGGACCCCCCTAGGGGGTCGGTATCTTGTCACCTTTTTTACCCCTGATGAGTTTGCACCCCTGATACCAATACAGCAACAGCACAGTTAGAAAACAACACCTGGTCTGAAAAGGGGATGGACAAAGCATAGCTTTTAAATTTCCATCCCCCACATCAAGACACCATCAAGTAGGGCTGTTCGATTTTGCCCAAAAGTAAAATCTCGATTTTCTTCTCTCAAAAATCAATTTCCGATTACGATTTTTTTGTTAAATGACAAAACTATTTTGTGTGCTGTTTGTGTCTTTTTAAATGGACCTAGAGTCTAATTAAAAAAAAAAAAAACTATCTATCTATCTATCTATTTTATTTATTCAAAACTTTGTTTCACAATACAAAACAGTTTTTCAAAATAATATGCAATATATAAAGCACATCTATCTATCTATCTATCTAAAAACGTGACGTCAACTGACTGCCTTCCACTGATTGGCCAGAGCGTTGTCACCGGAAGAGTCGCAAGCGCGACGTCCGACCATAGGTCCGTCACGAGAATCAATACTGCTCATTTTACAGTAAAAACACACCGACAAACTGTTGTTATTCTGTCACCTGAGTTAAATGTCTGCGTGGAAAACCACGCGGTCCATAATCGAGACGACACGGCTGTAGCCGCTGTTACATGACGACCCCGCCCCCGCTGAAGAACTCAGCTGTAACTTAGAAAATCCTTGTCATATCACAGTACCGCTGTGATATGATGGCCGAGCCGAGCCGAGCCGAGCAGACCTGTAACTGTGTAGTGGAAAAGGGCCGTTGGTCTTTTCGGCAATGAAATCCTCGCTGGTCATAGCAGAATGCCGACATGCTTGTTTACAGTGTGTGGGGAGAGCAGTGGGAGAGCGTGATGGGAGGAAGGAGGCGGCAGTCATTGCGGTAATTCAGCGCGGCGCAGATTCATGAACGGGGGCTTACCGTAATTAGTTAGAGTAAAAAAATCGATTTTTAGGATTTCACGTTTTTAACATCGTCCTAGGCAAATAATCGCGCTTACGATTTTAAATCGATTAATCGAACAGCCCTACCATCAAGATATACATAACAACAAATAAATAAATAAAAACAACAAAAACAAAACAAGCAAGCAAACATACAAACAAACAAACCAAAAACATTGCGAACTCCCTCAACAGTCCTACATTTGTCCTATCCATTTCATTTCATTTAACCACCCCCATCTTCCCTACTGTACACATCAAACATCTGTTGTTTAAACTTTCTTTTAAACTCACTTAGGCTTTTACTATTTCTAATGTTTTCGGCCAAACTATTCCACATAATTACTCCACAAACTGAGACACTCATAGATTTAAGGGTTGTTCTTGTGAGCTGCTGTGCCAGTTTATGTTTACCCCAAAGGTCATATCTCTTGGCACTTTCCCTTTCACAGAAAAGTCCTTGTATAATAACAGATAGTTGATTATGTTTCGCCACATAGGCAATTTGTACAGTTTTTAATTTAATCAGGTCTTGGAATTTCAATGCAGCTGCCCTCAAGAACAAGTCATTAGTATGTTCATTGTACTTTTCATTGTAATAATATACATAGTTCAAATAAGGAAAAACAAAAGCATAATATAGTGAAAGTAAAGACTTATGATTTAGTATAGGGATGGGAAATCAGCCCTATATTCAGATCATTCGATCGTGGACACTGTCGATCGCCGATAGGCGATCCAATCGCTGGTGGGGGGGGGGTTGCAATTGCGTCAGCTTTAAAAAAAAAAAAAAACCTGCTATATAGTTCCGTTCATTCATCTCCGCATAGCGCTCACTCTCCGTTATTGTCATTCACACACACAGACAAGCGCGCATGCATGACGCGCGGGTCGGGTTTTTTTTTCCAACCCGCGGGTCCCGCATCTATTAAGTATTTCGACCTGCCCCAGCCCGCCCCGCACCACCGCATCTATTTTCACAACCCGCCCCGCCGCTATTAAACGTCAGACAGCGGCTTTTTACTTTGAGAGGGCAGACAGAGGCGCTGTGTTGCCGGTAGCTTGTCAGTGTGGAGCTCGTGAGGAGAGGGAGAGTCACAGTGCAGCGAGTGCAGCAGCCGTGGCGGCCGCCTCTCACTCTCCCCGGTCTGCTCTCTGCTTTCAGTGAAACCAACCCGCTCTGCTGATGCGCCCAGCCGCCGTCTCACCGGTTCCTTCACACCTCCGCCGGCTTTCCCGTCAACATCAGCGCGCCCCTGATAACACACTCTGGACTTACACATCAGTGTTTTTAATGATTGTTAATTTCATATGTAGTCGTTTCCAGGAGTTGCTGTAAGTTTTCACCGGCGCAAATAATGTTGGTGTCATCAGCAAAGAGTACAGTTTCAGTGTAACGTCTGCATCAGCATCCAATTTGGTAGCTGTAACCTCCGAAAGGCGCCGAATGAGCTGAGCTAGAGGGAACTCATTATGGGCCTTTGTTTTGTTCTTTTACAAAGGCCCGTGCAGGGGCATCACAGACAACTGTGTGAAGCTCAATTTTTTGCTATCAAAATCTACCTCCAATTCAATGTCCTCGTCTTCAGTACAAACTTCTGGGACCTCTGGCATTGCATGTGCAGCCGAAGAGGGTTGGGCAGTGTTCTCACAGAGAACTTTGTCATCTGCCCCTATTTCTGTCATGTCAGTCATGTCTGTCCTAATTTGGTGAAGCCTTTTTTTGACATCTACACGTATCCTTCGTCTCAAAGTGAATAAGGAGACAGGCACAGTCTTTCTATTCATTTTTGTTATTGTGACAGTTGAGGTTTCTGTCACTATGCCTCCAATTGATCATGCGCCCTGACTACTTGGCCAAGGGGATGTCCCTTTGGGTGACTGGCAAGCGCGCATGACTCTTACCCGGGAGGTGTGGGTTCAATCCCCGCCCGGGCCCTCTTCACCTTGCCACATTATAAAAGAGACATTTCAGAAAGACAGGTTGCAATCAGGTGTGTAAAATTTAAACATGTCTTAAAATGTTATATCTTGTATATTTCTACTACCAATAAGCCACCTGTCAAATCCCTCCAAGACTTGCCTAAGTACATTGTGTATGAAGACTGCCTGCTGGATTTGTTCAAGATCTGTCCTGTATGTTCCAGATCGTGTGAAGTCAAAACATAGAGGAGGCACTCTCCTGTCTGTGGACCAGTGATGCACCTACCAGACCTGCATGTACAGCAGGAAGTGGGACAGCCAACCACTTATTGGCAGCTCCCCTGCAGGGAATATCTATCTCTCTGCTGCTGTTTATTTCACAGGGTCCTCTATGGTTCAAACAAATAAGGTAGGACAGAAATTCTTTAGAATATAAAGGACGAAGATGGCGGCGCGCAGCAGCGCAGCGGCTGCTCGTGCTCCCGGTGTTAAGCCCCCCTTAAGCAGTAAGGCCGACTTTACCTGCTTTGCTTGTGCGAATGAGCGGGCAAGATATAGTCGAACCGAACTTATTAAGATGAGGGATGGTTCGGCAGTGAGTAAGACAACGACAATTATGACAGCGGCACTCAGAGCCCTGCTTGGCAGATTGAAGCTCCTGAGGACAACGGATTGGCGTAGCAGAGCAAGCCGGACGGGGGGTCAAGAGGAAGCGGTGTACGCGGAAGCAGAAGAGGGGCAAACGGGGCGGCCTGCTAGCCAGGCTAAAGGCTAATGCAGGGAGAACACCGATCTCGTCCCTGTTTCTATCCAATGTCCGTTCCCTGGACAACAAGATGGACCTGCTTCAACTGAGGTTGGGTGCCTCTTGTGAGATGAGGAACTGTGCAGTGCTTTGTCTGACGGAGACCTGGTTAAGGACAACATGCCGGACCCAGCCTTTCAGATCGATGGCCGGCTTCTCTTTCGAGCGGACCGCAACCAGCTGTCGGGGAAAGCCCGCTGGGGGTGGACTATGCGCAAAATCAGGCATTTTAGGCCGCAACAATCACAAAAAAAGCCTGCGAAATCCTGGAGGGACTGATATAGAGCTGTCCCCCACCCCCACCTTGGCTTTTCCGACCACATCTCCATCATGCTGGTCCCTGCCTACTGGCCTTTGCTCAAACGCTGCAAGCCAACACAGAGGACTATCACCATGTGGCCCAGTGATGCTGTTCCCGCATTACAGGACTGTTTCCAGTGCACAGACTGGCAGGTCTTCAGGGAGGCAGCTGTCCGGGGGGAGAGGTGGATCTGGAGGAGTACACATCTGCCGTCCTCAGCTACATCCACTAATGTGCTGAGGATGTCACCAGCACCAGGACTGTAACAACTTACTCCAACCAGAAACCCTGGCTGAATACAGAGGTCCGGTCTCTGCTGAAGGCCAGGGATGCTGCGTTCAGGTCCGGTGACAGACTGACACTCAGGGCGGCTAGGAGAGAGCTGGTCGCAGGAGTGAAGAGGGCCAAGGCCACATACGCCAAGAGGATCCAGGGTCACTTTGAGTCCAACGACCCACGGAGAATGTGGAGGGGCATAAAGTGCATCACAAACTACAACATCAAGGATGCCCAATGCCCCAGGGACCCCTCCCTGCCCAATTCCCTCAGCGACTTCTATGCCCGCTTTGAGGATCCGAATACCCCCCGCCCCCCCCTCAGCACCAAACTCACCCCACCATCAGGAGAAGAGCCCCTCAGTGTAACTCCAGCTGAAGTGAGGAGGACCCTTCAGAGGATAAACCCACGGAAAGCTGCTGGCCCGGATAACATCTCTGGCCGGGTGCTGAGGGGCTGTGCACACCAGCTCACTGAGGTACTGACTGACATCTTTAACATCTCCCTCCAACAGGCAGTGGTCCCCACCTGCCTGAAGACTGCCACAATCATTCCCATCCCCAAAACCTCCACAGTGACGAGCCTAAATGACTATCTGCCGGTGGCTCTCACCCCGATAGTCATGAAGTGCTTTGAGAGACTGGTCATGGCTCACATCAACGACAGCATCGACGTCACTGTGGACCCGCATCAGTACGCATACAGGAAGAACCGTCTACACAGCCCTTGTCCACTTAGAAAACAGAGACTCTTATGTCCACCTGCTCTTTGTGGACTTCACATCAGCCTTCAACACCATCATACCAAAGACCCTGATACACAAACTCACAGCACTTGGGCTGAGTGCCACCCTCTGCAATTGGGTCTTGGACTTCTTAACGGGCAGACCGCAGTCTGTGAGGATCCATGACATCTTCTCCTCCACCATCACCCTCAGCACCAGCTTCCCCCAGGGCTGCGTGCTGAGCCCCCTCCTGTTCACTGTGCTCACACACGACTGCTCTGCGAAACATCCGAGCTGTCTAACGGTGAAGTTTGCGGACGATACGGCAGTGGTCGGATGCATCTCCAACAACGATGAGTCCGCCTACAGGCAGGAAGTGGAACATTTGGAGGATTGGTGCAGAGCAAACAACCTCTACATCAATGTGAAGAAGACCAAGGAACTGATCATGGACTTCAGAAAGGGCAGACACCCCCCCCTCCCTCCTCTGTACATCGGAGGGACAGCGGTGGAAGTAGTCCCCTGCTTCCGGTACCTGGGTGTCCAGATAACGGACAAACTCACTTGGAGCAGCAACACTACCTGCCTGATCAGGAAGGCACACCAGCGCCTCTACTTTCTTAGGAAGTTGAGGCGCGCTGGGCTTGGGAGCTCAGTCCTCATGTCCTTTTACTGATGTGTGGTGGAAAGTGTCCTGTGTTCCTGTATCACTGTGTGGCATGGCAGCTGCTCTGTGGCAGAAAAGAAGTCCTTGCAGAGGGTGGTGAAAGTGGCACAGAGGGTCGTGGGGCACACCTTACCCACCGTCAAGGACATTTACACCACCAGATGCAGGAGAATCCTAGCCTCGTAAACCAGCCTCTCGCGGAAATGCATTTCATTTCATTTCTCGGGAGAGTCTGGCCTCATCCCCCCTCTAACCGTCTGGGGTGGGCAGGAGCTGGGCGGGAGTAGTAGCAAAGACGGTTTAATATCTTTGGTAGTAGCGTTGACAGACAACCCCATTCAGCCAATCGGCAAGTTGGTGTAGTGACGGGGCTTTGCACCAGTCGGTCCCTGATTGGCCAACGTGCTGTGTCAATCACAGCGGGCGACGCTCATTGGCTCGGCCTTCTGAGGGTTTCAGTCCAAACGCTTAGAATGGGGATGAGGCCAGACTCTCCCTCGGAATGAAATGAAATGCACTTCCGCGAGAGGCTGGTTTACGAGGCTAGGAGAATCCTGCATCATGAGAGACTCCACCCACCCCGCACATGCACTTTTTGCCCCCCTCCCCTCAGGCAGGAGGCTGAGGAGCATAAAGTCCAGGACCACCAGGCTGAGGAACAGCTTCTTCCCTGAGGCAGTGCGATTGCTGAACGCTGGGGGACCTCTGTAGCAGCCCCCCCCTCCCCCCCCGTGATACCACCCCACAGCCATGTTGCACATGCAGTCTTTGCACACACACACACACACACATACAAATGCTCACTGCACAATTACGACTTTAAACTGCCAGAGGGCGCTGCTGCTGCCATTGTCATTGTCACTGTCATTGTATCTTTTAGTTATTGCACTTTACTTACTTAAATTTGGTTGTTTTTTTTTAGCTATAGTTAAAGGTACCATCCCGGGCGGCTCATTTTGTGGCAAAAATATAAAAATCTGAGTATATCGGTTAAGTATTAGACAGTAATTGATGCTATTAGTGGTTTGACATATCAATGACGAAATTTGGTCATCTGTGTAAGGAGTAGGGACTAAAATTTGGCCGACCAATCAAATTAGTCTCAGTTCAACTTTGGTTGGATGGCCCGTCTGTCAGTCAACGTGCACGCTGTTCTGCTAGTATGCAAGCACTTTGATTGTAGCTACACTTTTTCACAGTACATCACAGCCAGCCAGCCAGCAGCTAGAAAGCTAGGAATTCGTCATGGCACAGCTAAAGGACCAGCCGGATATCCAACCTCCAACTGCACCTCCTAATCAACCACCACCCAAAAACCTAACACTTTTATTGAAAGTATGAAAGACCGTCAGAAGTTACTTGGCTCGTTTTCTCCCTCGGGATTGCTGAGGTCGCCCGGCAGATCAGCTCAGTGGAGTGGCTGCTGCTGCTGCTGCTGTGACAGCTGCCATGGTCCCTGTACTGGGGGCTCACACAGACTCTGCACTTCTCCCAAACAACGGAGCAAATTTCCTAACAAAGGTTATAAACTGACCACAGACTCTGGATTAAACTGTGACGTGTTAACAGTGCTAAAGCCAGAATTAAAACAGCTTTTAGCAGCTTTATTGGCTGTCGGTTGCCACAATGCTAATTTCTGTTAGCCCGTCTATGAGGTTTTGCATTATGTTAGCATTAAGCTAGCGGGCTTTATGCTTAGTTGTAATACTGGCTGTGTGTGTTTTGAACGTTGTTTAAAACTATGTACATCTTTGATGCTTAAATATATATATTACCGCTTAATACTCCTCTTTTATTTTATGTATGCTGCTATTTTTTATGCAGCCTTACTGTCGGTTGCCGCGGGCTAATTTCTGTTAGCCCGTCTATGAGGTTTTGCATTATACGTTAGCATTAAGCTAGCGGGCTTTATGCTTAGTTGTGATACTGGCTGTGTGTGTTTTGAACGTTGTTTAAAACTATGTGGGTTTGATTGAACATCTTTGAAGCTTAAATATGTATATTACCGCTTAATACTCCTCTTTTATTTTATGTATGCTGCTATTTTTTATGCAGCTTTACTGTCGGTTGCCGCGGGCTAATTTCTGTTAGCCCGTCTATGAGGTTTTGCATTATACGTTAGCATTAAGCTAGCGGGCTTTGTGCTTAGTTGTGCTGGCTGTGTGTGTTTTGAACGTTGTTTAAAACTATGTGGGTTTGATCGAACATCTTTGATGCTTAAATATAGCCTATATATTCCCACTTAATATATTGCTTTACTCCTCTTTTTATTTTATGTAGGTATTTTTACTGTAGGGCAGGCTAATCTTGACAAATAAAACCTTGAAGCAAAAAGATCTTGCCTTTTGTTTGAGAACTGACATTTGTACAATAATTCAGTAACAGTAAATGTACCTTTGTACAATTTATTTTTTAATATTTTACCGTTCAAAAGCAAGCTCAGTGCTGTCTGTCCCATAGAATAACATGACAGTGGCAGCCTGCTGTAGCCGCTCTGATGCCCTGCTTGTGGTGCAATACATACAACAGTCTCCGGCTGCAATGAACACCGAGCAATGGGGGCGTGGTTTTTGTGATTCCTGATTGGACGGAGGGGCGGGTGTGCGATTCGAAAAAGAAATCGTTAGTCCAGTAAATCCAGCCGCCCGGGATGGTACCTTTAATATTTATTGTACTTATTTATTTTTATTTATCTTAGTGGGCTGGCACGGGACCAGGGCATCGAAATTTCGTTCATCCCATGTTTTTAACATGTGTTTGTATGACAATAAAGAGACCTTTGACCTCTATGGTTCAAACAAATAAGGTAGGACAGAAATTCTTTAGAATATATTCTTCAAGAAAAAGATAAATTTGTGTGACAGCAGACATTTCAACACAATCTACAGCTGTTGACCAATATCAGTAATGTGTTTGCCAGGTTCTCTCAGCACTGCGTGTGAAGGTCGACGTTCTCAAGAACGACATTCAACAAACATGTAAAGTCCTACATTCCACCAGCCATTATTCACAAATGGGAAGTAGATCAGCAAAGCCTTCTTCTCAACCTGAAGCAGAAGGAGCAGGTTAGGTTGGGAGGGGACATGAGAGCTGACAGCCCTGGACACTCTGCCAAGTTTAGCGCGTATTCAATGATGGACCTCAAAACCGACAGCTTATGCATGCAAGTTTTCATAATGAATATAACACTGAAATTAATACAGAACTTAAATATAACAACATTTTTAATTATATTTTCATGTTCATGAGATGCACGCGGACACGGACTAGCCGAAATGACGTTGTTTCGGGTAAACTCTGGACTATATCCCATCACGACACTAGGTTTTTGTGTAGTTTTATGGACCTGTTTGTGTCGGGCACGATGCACACATGAAACGTGTGTAAAAATGTCCTGGCGTGGCCAGCAAGCTATATGGAGTAGCTGTGTTCCGAGGAGGCTCTGCTCGACTTTTATTTAAATATAAATTTCCCGCTACGATAACTCTTTAAAACTTGCTAAAGTTCAGCATAAAAGGATGATGAAGACAAGGAACAACAAAGGAGGGGAGAAAAATGACAAAACGACTGAGGAACTCGGCGAAACGGGCGAGACGGTTGAAAAATTAGCCACCAAGCTAAATGAGGCTAGCTTGGATGTAGCTTCCTCGTGCTCAGAATCGAATCCATCCACAGCCGACCTCATGAAAGCCATCGTCTCTTTGAGCAAAAACGTGACAACCAAATTCACGGCCATCTCAGACACCATGGGCGCTTTGCAAACTACTCTGGCTACTGTGACAGGGAAGGTACGTGACATGGAGGAGGCCGTGAATGAACATGACGGCAAGCTAACTACACTGGAGACTTTGTGCAAAAACCTGCAAGAGAGTGTGAATGAACAACGTAAGAAACTAGCGGACCTTGAATCCCGGTCAAGACGCCAGAACGTCAGAATCATTGGCATTCCTGAAGGAGCAGAGAAGGGGAAACCTGTGGAGTTCATCACCAAGCTGATTCCAGCTCTGCTCGGGGCTGAACACTTTTCAAATCCTGCGGTGGTCGTGGACCGGGCACACCGCTCCCTGGGTCCGAAGCCGGCGGAGGGAGCTCGCCCTCGGCCGTTCATAGTCAGACTCCACTACTACCAGACCCGGGAGCTCATCCTCAAACTTGCCGCTCAGAAATCTCCACTACAATACAATGGGACGAAGCTCTTCATCTTTCCGGATCTGACGGCGGAGGTTCTTGGCCAGCGCAGAGTGTTTGATGAAGTCCGCAAGACGTGCAAGGCGGCCGGCCTCCGCTACGGCTTTCTTCACCCGGCCAGATTTCGTGTGACACTGGATGGTGTTACCAGGATCTTCAACAACCCGAATGAAGCAGAACAGTTTCTCCGTGATAAGTTATCCGCCTCCTCCTCTTAAATCAGTGGTCACGGGTAAATATTCTGTATTTATCCAGCTTGGACTATAATTGCATCGGCCCGTAAAATACGCTGCTCTTTGCCTTTTTTTTTTTTCCTCCAGATAAGGGATGAACATGTACTTTCAATAGTTTTTTCGAGCGGAGCCTGGGAGGGGAAGGAGCGATGCCTACGCACCAAAGGACATCAGGGAAGTTTGAATCGGGTTTCAGTTGGGGAAGCCTGTCAAGTTTAAAGGGGTGGGGGGGAAGTTGTTCAGGGCGTTCAAACTGTTCATGTTTTACGTTGGTGGTATAATATACACATGTTATGTTGGGATGTTGACAGAGAGAAAGCACGTTGATGAGGTGATGAATGGCACATAATATCAGTAGCAGGTCACACAATGGCACAGTAAAGATATTAAGCTGGAATGTAAAAGGCCTAGGTAATCCAGTTAAGAGGGCTAAGGTTCTTACTCATCTTAAATCATTAAACCCTGACGTTATTCTATTACAGGAGACTCATGCCAAACGCTCGGTCCAGATGGTGTTACGTGCAAACTGGCTGGGCCAGATGTATCAGGCTAACTTTGGAGCTAAGGCCAGAGGTGTGGCGATTTTGTTTAGGAAGAACATACCTTTCATTCAGAATAAGACAATAGCAGACCCCAATGGTCGATTTCTAGTAGTGTCTGGCTGCCTGTGTTCCATTCCAGTGACTTTACTGAATATTTATGGTCCAAACTTTGACTGTCCAGAGTTCTTTAGAGAAGTATTCAACTCTATCCCAAATATAGACCAAACAAATGTCATTGTCGGGGGGGATATGAATTGTGTTCTCGATGTAAAATTAGATAAAAAAAATTCAAAATCTTTGCAACAATCAAAATCAGGAAAGTGTTTAAATACAGTCCTCAAAAACCTAAACATTGTGGATATATGGAGGTTGCTGTTTCCTACTAGCAGAGAGTTTTCTTACTTCTCTCCAGTGCATAAATCTTATTCCCGCATTGATTATTTTTTCCTCGATTCTAAACTTATCCCTGCGGTTGTTGATGTCACTCATCACCCCATATTAATTTCAGATCATAGCCCTGTTTCCTTAACCCTGAAAGTGGCAAATTTGAACACAAGAGGCTGCAAAAATTGGCGCTTTGATGCTGCCCTTTTGAAAGATGAAGTCTTCCATAAACGTATGGAGGACCACATCAAATTTTTTCTTGAATCAAATGATAATGGTGATGTTGATGATTCAGTCTTATGGGATAGTTTAAAGGCAGTCATGAGAGGACATATTATTTCATACACATCATGGAAGAGTAAAAAGCAGGATGCAGCTTTGAAAGACATGGAGTCTGAAATACACCGGCTAGAGCAGTCTTACCAGTCTTCTCCAACGACAGACACCTTGGGTGAGATCACCAAGTTGAAGTGTGAGTACAACACCATACTTTCTAAACGTGTATGCTCTCAAATGACTAGCTCAAGACAGAGATTATTTGAGTTAGGCGAAAAGCCACATAGGTTGCTGGCTAGGCAACTGAGACATTCTCAGGCATCACAGGCTATACTCCAAATAAAGAACACAAGTGGTCAGACTGTTACAGATCAGCAGGAAATAAATAAATGTTTTGAAGATTTTTATCGTAATCTATACAGCTCAAAAAATAATACTAGTGAGGATGAGATGAATGAGTTCCTGGAAAAGTGTGATCTACCCAAACTTGATCATGATGCTGTAGCAGATTTAGATGCCGAGATCACTCTTGATGAAGTTAAGGCAGCAATAGTCCAGTTCCCAAATAATAAGGCTCCCGGGCCAGACGGGTTTGGGGCAGAATTTTATAAGGCATACAGTTCACTGCTGGCACCTTTAATCCTGCGTATGTTTAATCGCGCTAGAGAAGCGGGCTCCTTAACTAACACATTATATCAGGGTAATATTTCTCTACTGCTGAAAAAGGACCGGGATCCCACGAACGTCTCCCCATATAGACCTGTGTCTCTTCTCCCATTGGAAACTAAACTTTTGAGCAAAATTCTAGCTAACCGTCTCAACAGTCATATTTCCATTTCATTCACCCAGATCAGACAGGGTTTATCCCTAATCGACATATATACTTTAATATGAGGAGACTTTTCAATATATTATATAGTCCTCTTCGTGACACAGAAGATGCGGTTATAATATCCCTAGATGCCGAAAAGGCTTTTGACCAGGTAGAATGGCCATACATGCTGTCTGTATTGGTAAAATTTGGATTTGGCAATTCTTTCATTAATTGGATCAAGATATTATACAAGGAACCTATGGCCTCTGTAGTCACAAACCTAAATAAATCTGCGCCTTTCCGTCTACACAGAGGGACACGCCAAGGGGATCCTCTGTCTCCATTTATCTTTGCCCTTACCCTGGAACCTTTAGCCTCCTATATTTGCTCTAGCCCTGAAATCCACCCTATAACACATCTAGGAACTCAACATAAGATCTCGGCCTACGCTGACGACGTTATATTATTTATTTCTGATCCCAAAGCTTCTATATCTCCCCTGCTGCAGTTAATTAATAAATTCGGCTCATTCTCAGGATATAAGATAAATTGGGGGAAAAGCGAACTAATGCCATTGTCAAATTTAGTAGATATGTCATTCCTTAGGACGACTCCGTTTAGAATTGTATCAGATAAGTTCAAAAGTCTGGGTATTATAGTCACAAGGAAACTGAGTCAGCTACTACGACATAACTGGGATGAGAAAATTGATCAGTTGGAGAGGAATATACAATTCTGGAACACTTTACCTATTTCAATGGTAGGACGTAATCCATCAAAATGGTGGTCTTACCAAGGTTCCTCTATATTTTTCAATCTATCCCAGTATGTATCCCTCAATATTACTTCAGAAAGCTGGATTCAATTATATCATCTTTTATTTGGTCCGGCAAAATACCTAGGATCTCGAAAAAACATCTTATTAAAAGTCGGTCTGAGGGAGGTTTTGGTCTGCCTCAATTTAAATCCTATTATTTGGCTGCACATTTGAATATCTTCTCGTTTTGGTTGAGGTGTTTACCAGGCAATGATCTGGAGGAGTTGCCTGCTTGGCTACAAATTGAACATCTCTCCTGTCAGCGCACCTCTTTACCAGCACTCATTAATAGCCCAGTAAAGATTAATAAGTACTTGTATAATGATAACCCGATAATTTATAATTCTTTAAAGATATGGAAGCAGGTAATAACAACTTTGAAAACACCCAAAGTTTATTTGGATTCTCCTATTTGCTGTAACCATGCATTTAAACCTGCACTGGATGATGTAGTTTTCTCAAATTGGAGAGAGAAAGGTATTATCACACTGAGAAATGTTTATATTGAGGGCCATTTGGCTTCTTTTCAACAGTTACAACAGGCATTCCAGCTCCCAGCTTCCCATTTTTTCCGTTACCTACAGTTGAGACATTTTGTGAGAACTCATGTTCCACAATACGAACGTAAACCTCAGCACATAGCATTAGACAGTTTTTTTCCAATTAAACCATATACAAGAGGTGCAATATCTAAACTTTATGGAATAATACAGAACGTGAATAACACATTGTCGAACTCATTTAAAGAGGCCTGGGGGAGAAAATTGGATAGGGAAATTCCAGACGAGATATGGGAGAATTGTATCAAGAATATTCATGGTAGCTCAATCAATGCAAGACATAATTTGATACAATTCAAGGTAGTACATAGACTACACTATTCTCCCTCCAGATTGCAGAAAATATTTCCAGATGTGTCACCCCAATGTATTAAGTGTCGAAGTGAAGAAGGGACACTATCCCACTTATTTTTGTCATGTCATAAGTTACAATCACTTTGGGGCAGCTTGTTTGAGTTCTTCACTAAGGCCTTTAAACATCCATGCAACCCAGACCCATTCATCGTGTTATTTGGGGTGGCCAATCCAGATAATGTGAAAAGTAGTTGTGAAGCTAAGGCTATTTCCCTTTCAACATTGTTAGCCAGAAAGCTAATTTTACAGTCTTGGAAATCTGAAAGTGCTCCTACATTTGAAATGTGGTTGAGAGAACTGGGAAATGTATTACACTTGGAGAAAATCAGGTACATTATATCTGCCAAAGAGGAAATATTTTTTAAAGTCTGGCAACCTTTTCTCGATTTAATGTCTAATAACTGAATTAGTGCTATTCTGCCGTTGTGCCATACATGCTATATGTCCTGTTTGTCTCATGTAAGAAGAAACTCTGTCAAAAAAAAAATCTGTACTGTTCTGTTTAGCACCACCATCTCATGTTAATTTGTATCTATTTTTCTGTTAAAAAAGCAATAAAAATAAATACACAAAAAAAAAAATGTCCTAAATGACATTGTTTCGGGGGGACGTTCATAACAGCGGTGTTTCGGGGCGGTGTCCCCTCCCAGCCATATATTAATTCAGTATCCAAATTCATTTGTGTGCAATGCTGTGCCAGTCAATACTTGCCTTTCAAACATGCTAAATAAAGACGAAAAAACTGCCACAGCAATCTATTTCAGATTTGGTAAATCACGTTGCATGCGCTAAATAAATCTATTTGCATCTACTCCTCCCAATATTTTTCGCGTTCTGGCAGAAACAGCCATATTTAGTAGCTCCAACTTAATGTGTATATGTTTCTTATCTATCTGCATATATTTTTGACTTTGATTTAATTTAATTATAAAAGTAACTTTTCAGATTTCCTACTGTGCAGCCATCCCAACCAAAGGCCTGAAAGGTGCCAAAAAGAGAATGATGTCAGATGAACCAGACAACAGGACGATCATGATGGTACGTTGTATGAGAGTGTGTGCGCGAGTGAGACTGTGGATGAATGTGCTGGTCTTGTAAAAACCTACTTTGTGAGAGTGTGGGTGCTTGTGGTATGATGTGTTTGTTGCATGTGATACTTGTTTTCTGTGCTTGGGCTCCATTTAAAAGCTCCTTAGCTTCATAGGGTGTCCCGTTTCACATATAACATGTAAAATGTAATGTTTTTATGCTCCTTCTCCTTAGATATGTGAATAAATTGATTGATCAGTGGTCATATTAGGAATAGGACTGTCAACACTATCCACTTGTGATTTAACAGGAAAAATTGATTTTTATTTATTTATTTTTACAAATTTATCATTCATGAGTTTGACATATTGTTGACCAGACGTCCTGGTTCGAATGTTTGTTTACATATGTTTCCAAGACTTTTAACACTGTTCTATTTTCTAAAAACCTTAAAGCTACAGTGCGTAACTTCTGTCGCCCCTAAAGGATTTCTGCGTTATTACAACGATACGGCCGGCACCTATGGCCCGGTGTAACTCCTCCCTCCTCCCTTCTCGTTGTCTGGTAAAACCGAGTAAAATGCGTTGCTTCAGTTGTTTCCTGTCCGCCAGCGCGGGAATGTCACTCACAGACACTAAAAAGAACAAATACTGAACAATACCGCGAGGCGTTAGAGGAGCCAAACGGCTTAATCAGCGTTGTATCATCTCAATATCATCATCACTATAGCTTTAAGTTTAGAACATTTAAATCGAGCAGAGCGGGGGAGAGAAGAAAAGTGTTTTTTTTTTACTCTGTGGAAGATCTCCCACAACGGAGTGGGGGAGAAAACAAGTGGGACGGATCTGCCCAGTGCCTGAGCATTTCCTGTTAATGTCTGACAATTTTCAACATGTATAAAATTTCTTGTGTATTAACTGTTGACTGTTCTTTACTATCTCTTTTCCAAGGTGCTAAAAAGGCTAAACGAAAGTGGTCAACGGAGGGGGTCCAGTGTGCCATTCCGAACGTTTACTTTGATGTTTCGGAATGGCGGCCCTTAATTACGTTTGAAAAAGGGCCACCATTCCAAATCTGAAAAAAGGTGTGCCATTTCGAAAAGTTGGTTAATATGCTGTCGTGAAGCCAGTTTATTGATTGCTGCGGTAGTCCAGTGGGTAGAGCAGTTGCCTGCCACACAGGTGACCTGGTATTGAATCCAGGAAGAGGTGCACATTGATAGTTTTTTGTCTTGTATATCAGCCCACTGTACATTATTAGCCGGCCGGGGACACCGAAGTTCTATGTTTACAACAGAATAATTTCAGATCAGAGGCTGTTGACATGGACCATGTTGATGAAGACCCGTGCTGGAAGCAAGGTTATAATAGTTTTGGATTTTTAATTATAGTTTAGTTTTATTTAGTTTTGACTTCTTTTTCTCTAATTCAGTTAGTTTTAATTAGTTTTTAGAGCGGGCTTGCTAGTTTTAGTTAGTTTTTTATTAGTTTTAGTATTAGTTTTAGTTTGTTCATACTTTGGGTTATTTGTTGGTTGAAGGATTCAAAAAGATCAGAGCAAGTATTGTGTAATAAAACTCAAAAGATACCATTTTACAAATGTATTCAGTTACTGCAGTTTTTTGACATACTAGTGCAGTAAAGTAACAGTAGGCCTACGGTAGCCTACCGCGCCTGTTGTACAGATGTAGCCACCTCGAAGTTCCCCCTGGTCCCTGGTACCTCATTTCACCACTGGTACCTCTGTGGGACCGTGATGGGTCCGTGGCGGCTCCGTGACGGGCTCCTGCTTGGCCCGTGGCGATAATTTAATCCCCCGCGATGGCGTAGTGAATGCAGCCACGACTGTTAACGCTCTGCAGCCTGTGTGAAAATCAGCTGCAGTGTCTCATTTGTCCATGGGGAGGAGCAGTGATTTTGACCCGAGTTAATCTGTCAATCACTTTTCCTCCTCCTTTCTTTTTTCCCTCAGATGAATTGCCTCCAAAACATCTATAAGTAGCTTCAAAGATAAATTATAGCTGCTGCGCAGCGATGGGTCGGGTCCGGGCTACTTTTGGGCAAATTTAGGCAATTCTGAGCAACAAACAAGAGAATAGGAAGACAAGACAGTTGTCCTTATAATGTCCAATTTGCATCAGTTGAGGATTGAACCCACAACCTCGGGAACCAAAGACCGTTGTCTATCACACTGAGTTAATTGACAAGTGGCATTCAACAGTGGCTTCACAAATTGAGTAAGCCATTCACTGTCGTGTAGGCAGATTTGAAACCACAGTAAAAAGAAAAATCAGTTTTTGAGGTAAAATAATACTATGACTCTAATGGCGCATTTCCACTAGCACGCTTCGGCTCGGCTCGGCTCGGCTCGGCTCGGCGCGCTATTTGCGTGTTTCCACTAGCACGTAGTACCTGCAACCAGGTACACTTTTGGTATCACCTCAGCCCTGGTTCCAAGCGAGCCGAAGCGTTACTAAAACGTGACGTCAGCCGACTGCCTTCCACTGATTGGCCGATGAGTGTCGTCACTGGAAGCGACGACCGACAACAGAAATGTTCCTGCTGAAGCCTGTTATTACCAGAGAATTTCTAATATTGAGACTGGCTCTGTTATTACGTGACTTTATGAAGTTTTAATATTTTTTCATGCGAGAAAGTTACTGTTTAGATCCCCAATGTGCGGTTAGTTTATCCAAACGACGGCTGTTTAGAAGTTTGCCCCGATGTTTTTCGGAGAAGTGAAGCTCCAGGTCCGAGCAGCGACCGCGACATCATAGAGGCAGCAGCCCGGCTCCTGACGTGCTCCTGACGTGCTCCGCCGGCCAGCCTACGAGCCTCGCCCCGGTGGAACACAAGAGCAGCACTGCCTTGGGGTCTGTACGCACAGAAAACACCACATTTACATCAATAAATAAGTGTTTTACAATGAACCAGGCCGATCTGAGAGCTGGCAAGACTCTCCGGTAAGGCATATTGAATGGTTAAATGCCGTTAACGGGACGAGAGCAGTCAAAACGGCGGCTTAAAGCTAGCTACAGCGAGGGTAGGTTCACTTCCTGTTTACAAAGTAAAAGCACCAATTCTATCGTAATGGCTTTCCTTATGATAAAAGGCAACGGGTGTTTTATTTTGTGAAAATAACCGGAAGTGCGTTGCTCACTACGGCTAGCTTTAGTGATGCCGACTTCGTTGAAACAAAATTGTAAACGGCTGGTATTTTGTCAGATTTTCAACACGTTGGGGATCTAAACGACTACTTTCTCGCCTGAAAATGTTTCAAATGTTGCTAAAGTTATATATTTACAGAGTTTAGAGCGTTGCTCGGCGCCGTGTAAATGACGTCACGGCGGCACTAATGATACTCGGTTGTAATGGAAACACAACCAACCCGAGCCGAGCCGAGCCGTGCTAGTGGAAATGCGCCATAAGATGTTAGGAGCCTTCGCACATGGTCCAGTCCAAGCTATTTGGATTTTTAAATTTAGAGGCTTGCTGTGATGCCACCATTAGGACAATTGTCTTGTGTTTCGTGTTGAGGACAACTGACATTTTGATCTGTCATCATCACCACCCTTGCTGGGTCTCGAACTCACAACCTCTGACACCAAGAACCAGCTCCTAACTCGCTGAGCTAATTAGCTGGTAGTGTGACCTGCTGTGTAGCTTCATTTATCCACTCAGGTGAGTCAGTGCCCGGGCAGCTGTTGTGATGAAATGGTCAAAATTTCAGAAATTCAGTCATCTAAACAAAAATCTGATAAAACATAAATTGCATCTTGACAGCATGGAAATGTTGGTGATTTGTTTTTAATGATAAGTGTTTTGCTTCATAAGAGAAAATATGATGTTTATAAATTCCACTCTCACATTGACTGCAGTTGTTCCCATGAGAGCAGAATTCAAAATGTTCTCAAAAATTCAGTTTTTGAGATAAAATTCTGATATTTGCTAAACTTCATCAACCATGACTCCAGAATATTGTCATTTTTTTCAGGAAGATTGAAAATGTATTTATCAAGAATTTGATGGTATATGTTTACAGTAGTGTTTACAGTCAAACGTTTTCATGCACTGTAGGCTCAATTTTTGCTTAATCAAAAATCCGAGAAACAAGTTTTGTGGAGGACGGTCTGGAGATGCTCTGTAGCAAGTTTGGTGTCAATTGAGCAAAAATTGTGGGAGGAGATACATTTTAAAAGTTTTACAGTTATTGAAAAAAACTGAGTGATGGACTTCATAATTGTTCTTCTGTTCGGCCATTTTCTTCCGCCTTTTTACGGTCTTCTTCTAGTCCTTATATATCAAAACGTGCAGCTTTTTCTGGACTTTATCGGATGTATTAAAATTTTTCATACTTTTTATACTTTTTCAAATATTTAACTTTTTCTGATTTTTTTCAGCTTTATAATGTGTGTGTGTTGCATCTAACGAGCAGAGCTAGAGTGGTGCCAGAGTGGAGAGAGGCAAAAAAACATTCTAGAGTTTTTCTGGCTAAACTGTCAGCACGGCCACAAATTAAACTCTAGACAAATTATTTTCTCCAGTTTTGTAGCCACACTTGTCTTCTGGCTAAAATTCTGGTCAAAAATGCAAAGAGACTTAGATAATAATTTAAAATATTTTTTAAATGCAGCCAGGGAGCTCTCTGCTCTCATTCAGCCCAATGCATTTTTTTCACAGCAGCAGGAGAAGGAGCTCAACTTTGTAACTTGCTGTTAAGTGCTTTTTAATTAGTGTGACTGCTGAAGCAGTCACACTATTGTTCTTCTGTTTGGCCATTTTCTTCCGCCTTTTTACGGTCTTCTTCTAGTCCTTCATACTTTGTGCTATTTCAACAATTCATATATCAAAACGTGCAGCTTTTTTTGAACTTTATCGGCATTACTTTTCTCTTTTTAACTATTTATACTTTTTAAAATATTTAACTTTTTCACAAAAAATCTCACATTCATCAAAGTCTCAACCTCTCTTCTTCACAACTCCACTGTAGTGTAGGGGGTAGGGTAACTGCCTGCCAACCCTAAGGTCACTGGTTCGAATCCAAGGGAAGAACTCTTGTTATGTTATGTTGAATTCTGCTCTCCTCCACCGCCTTCAATTGGTTACAGGTGTTTGTTATCTCCTTGATTACTCATACCAGTTTGCAGCACATCATCACATTACAATGAATGACAACAGTTTTGAAAGCAGTGTGCTCTCTGTAGCCGAGTGGCAGAGTAAAGGTTTAGTGATCATATGGTCATGGGTTCGATTCCTGCCTCAGTCTTTTCACTTCATTGCTTGACTTTTGATTCCAATTATTCAGCTGTCATTGGACAGTCTTTGATTCCTCATAGTATAAAGCTCATTGTAACTCAGGTTCTCTGTGGCCATATGGTTAGTGCTCAGCCTGAAATTCACAGACATTTTCATTCTAAGTCATTCAAGCTTGACTCTCAAGCTTTCTTGATGTTGACAGTGTGCAGATCATTAACAGACAACAGTCTCTGCAACTGTGTGTGCACTGTGGCCTAGAGGCAGAGTGGAAGTCTGATGACCATGAGGATGTGGGTTCGATTCTGACCTTGGTCAAACATTTGTATGGTGATCACAGCTTGCACTATTTGCTAATTCTGCAACAGCGTTCAGTTGCTATCAGCAGTCACACCATTTCCATTCTTGGAAATGCTTTTTCTAGTTCATTTTAATTCACCAAAAAATAGTCACAGGTCACAAAAAAGTCCTCTTCTTACTTAGTGTGGCTAATTTCTGCACTTTCCTTACTTTGGTTGAAGGTTGCTGGTTCAAATCTTGCCTCAACAACAATTATAGTGAATTATTTTCCCAGTCGTCCTCTGTTGACTTCTGATAACTTGCTTCATGTTGAAACTGCTGCTCTCAGCCTGAAATTCACAGAAATTTTCATTGTCATTCAAGCTTGACTCTCAAGCTTTCTTGGTGTTGACACAGTGTGTTTCCAACAGGTGCAGCTTTGGGCTCGTTAACTTCAGAGTGAGACAGAGTGCAGCTCATCAACAGACAACAGTCTTTGCAACTGTGTGTGCACTGTGGCCTGCAACAGCGTTCAGCTGCTTTCAGCATTCACATGCATTTCCATCAGGAAATGCTACACACTATTGTTCTTCTGTTCGGCCATTTTCTTCCGCCTTTTTACGGTCTTCTTCTAGTCCTTCATACTTTGTGCTATTTCAACAATTCATATATCAAAACGTGCAGCTTTTTTTGAACTTTATCGGCATTACTTTTCTCTTTTTAACTATTTATACTTTTTAAAATATTTAACTTTTTCTGATTTTTTTCAGCTTTATAATGGGTGTGTATTGCGTCTAACGAGCAGAGCTAGAGTGGTGCCAGAGTGGAGAGAGGCAAAAAAACATTCTAGAGTTTTTCTGGCTAAACTGTCAGCATGGCCACAAATTAAACTCTAGACAAATTATTTTCTCCAGTTTTGTAGCCACACTTGTCTTCTGGCTAAAATTCTGGTCAAAAATGCAAAGAGACTTAGATAATAATTTAAAATATTTTTTAAATGCAGCCAGGGAGCTCTCTGCTCTCATTCAGCCCAATGCATTTTTTTCATAGCAGCAGGAGAAGGAGCTCAACTTTGTAACTTGCCGTTAAGTGCTTTTTAATTCATTTTAATTCACCAAAAAATAGTCACAGGTCACAAAAAAGTCCTCTTCTTACTTGGTGTGGCTAATTTATACTAATTTCTCTTTATTTTAAGCATCATTGAAAAATCTTACATTCATCAAAGTCTCAACCTCTCTTCTCCACAACGCCACTGTAGTGTAGGGGTTAGGGTGACCGCTTGCCAACCCTAAGGTCACTGGTTCGAATCCAAGGGAAGAACTCTTGTTATGTTATGTTGAATTCTGCTCTCCTCCCCCGCCTTCAATTGGTTACAGGTGTTTGTTATCTCCTTGATTACTCGTACCAGTTTGCAGCACATCATCACATTACAATGAATGACAACAGTCTTGTAAGCAGTGTGCTCTCTGTAGCCCAGTGGCAGAGTAAAGGCTTAGTGATCATATGGTCATGGGTTCGATTCCTGCCTCAGTCATTTCACATCATTGCTTGACTTTTGATTCCAATTATTCAGCTGTCATTGGACAGTCTTTGATTCCTCATAGTATAAAGCTCATTGTAACTCAGGTTCTCTGTGGCCATATGGTTAGTGTGTTAGGTGTTGTGCTATTTCAACAATTCATATATCAAAAGCTTTTTTTTGAACTTTATCGGCATTACTTTTCTCTTTTTAACTATTTATACTTTTTAAAATATTTAACTTTTTCTGCAAATTAAAGTCTAGACAAATTATTTTCTCCAGTTTTGTAGCCACACTTGTCTTCTGGCTAAAATTCTGGTCAAAAATGCAAAGAGACTTAGATAATAATTTTAAATATTTTTTAAATGCAGCCAGGGAGCTCTCTGCTCTCATTCAGCCCAATGCTGAGAGGTCTCAACAACTCTGTCTGTAGTCCAGTTGGTAAGGTGGCTGCTTGCCAACCCCAAGGTCACTAGTTCGAATCCAGGCTGAGCAATCTTGTTATGTGATGTTGAATTCTACTCCCCTCCCCCACCCTCAATTGGTTACAGGTGTCCGTTAAGAGACGCATTAATTGCTTCTGCCACCGTTTGCAGCACATCATCACATTACAATGGCAACATGCTTATGTCTATGCTCTCTGTGGCGAAGTGGCAGAGTAAAGGTTTATTGATCATGAGGTCATGGGTTCAATTCCTTACTTTTTTCTTTAAGCAGAAGCCGGTGATCCTCTTATCAAAGGTTTTCTTTACCCGTCACATACTGTCTCTGTCTGTAGCCTAGTGGTTAGCTTGCTGGTCTGGAGACCTGAAGGTTGCTGGTTCAAATCTTGCCTCAACAACAATTATAGTGAATTATTTTCCCAGTCGTCCTCTGTTGACTTCTGATAACTTGCTTCATGTTGAAACTGCTGCTCTCAGCCTGAAATTCACAGAAATTTTCATTCTAAGTCATTCAAGCTTGACTCTCAAGCTTTCTTGATGTTGACAGTGTTTCCAATAGGTGCAGCTTTGGGCTCGTTAACTTCAGAGTGAGACAAAGTGCAGATCATTAACAGACAACAGTCTCTGCAACTGTGTGTGCACTGTGGCCTAGAGGCAGAGTGAAAGTCTACTGACCATGAGGTTGTGGGTTTGATTCCGACCTTGGTCAAACATTTGTATGGTGATCACTGCTAGCACTATTTGCTAATTCTGCAACAGCGTTCAGCTGCTTTCAGCAGTCACATGCATTTCCATTCTTGGAAATGCTTTTTCTAGTTTAAAATATTTTTTAAATGCAGCCAGGGAGCTCTCTGCTCTCATTCAGCCCAATGCATTTTTTTCACAGCAGCAGGAGAAGCAGCTCAACTTTGTAACTTCTCCACAACTCTGTCTGTAGTCCAGTTGGTAAGGTGGCCGCTTGCCAACCCCAAGGTCACTAGTTCGAGTCCAGGCTGAGCAATCTTGTTATGTGATGTTGAATTCTGCTCCCCTCCCCCACCCTCAATTGCTTACAGGTGGTCGTTAAGAGACGCATTAATTGCTTCTGCCACCGTTTGCAGCACATCATCACATTACAATGGCAACATGCTTATGTCTGTGCTCTCTGTGGCGAAGTGGCAGAGTAAAGGTTTATTGATCATGAGGTCATGGGTTCGATTCCTGCCTCATTCATGTCGTACTTTCTGCTAGAGACTTCATTCAAATTCTGATTTGTAGACAAACTTCTAATGGCTCATTTATGATGCTTTTTTAAGCATCATTGAAAAATCTCACATTCATCAAAGTCTCAACCTCTTCTTCATCGGAAGTGTTGGAATGGCCTAGTGGATAAGGTTCCTGCCATACACCCACAAGGTCACAGGTTCAAATCCCACCTGAGCAGTCTTGTTTCAGCCACTTTGAACTTTAACCAATACCACTTGGTCTGGTCACATGATCAAACTTCATAATGCATATGCGCCCCCACCTATTCTCTTTACCTCTTTCAATCTTGGTTTGTGTTAACATGTTTCTTGTTTATACCTCTGCACTAAGATTGATTTGCACTGGAACTACAGCTTTGGGCTCGTTAACTTCAGAGTGAGGCAGAGTGCAGTTCATCAACAGACAACAGTCTCTGCAACTGTGTGTACACTGTGGCCTAGAGGCAGAGTGAAAGTCTGCTGACCATGAGGTTGTGGGTTCGATACCTACCTTGGTCAACCATTTGTATGGTGATCACTGCTTGCACTATTTGCTAATTCTGCAACAGCATTCAGCTGCTTTCAGCAGTCACACGCATTTCCATCAGGAAATGCTACTTTATCTAGTTAGTGTATTGTTCTTCTGTTCGGCCATTTTCTTCCGCCTTTTTACGGTCTTCTTCTAGTCCTTCATACTTTGTGCTATTTCAACAATTCATATATCAAAACGTGCAGCTTTTTGTGAACTTTATTGGCATTACTTTTCTCTTTTTAACTATTTATATTTTTTAAAATATTTAACTTTTTCTGATTTTTTTTCAGCTTTATAATGGGTGTGTGTTGCGTCTGGAGACCTGAAGGTTGCTGGTTCAAATCTTGCCTCAACAACAATTATAGTGAATTATTAGTGTGACTGCTGAAGCAGTCACACTATTGTTCTTCTGTTTGGCCATTTTCTTCCGCCTTTTTACGGTCTTCTTCTAGTCCTTCATACTTTGTGCTATTTCAACAATTCATATATCAAAACGTGCAGCTTTTTTTGAACTTTATCGGCATTACTTTTCTCTTTTTAACTATTTATACTTTTTCAAATATTTAACTTTTTCACAAAAAATCTCACATTCATCAAAGTCTCAACCTCTCTTCTGCACAACTCCACTGTAGTGTAGGGGTTAGGGTGGATGCTTGCCAACCCTAAGGTCACTGGTTCGAATCCAAGGGAAGAACTCTTGTTATGTTATGTTGAATTCTGCTCTCCTCCCCCGCCTTCAATTGGTTACAGGTGTTTGTTATCTCCTTGATTACTCGTACCAGTTTGCAGCACATCATCACATTACAATGAATGACAACAGTTTTGAAAGCAGTGTGCTCTCTGTAGCCGAGTGGCAGAGTAAAGGTTTAGTGATCATATGGTCATGGGTTCGATTCCTGCCTCAGTCTTTTCACTTCATTGCTTGACTTTTGATTCCAATTATTCAGCTGTCATTGGACAGTCTTTGATTCCTCATAGTATAAAGCTCATTGTAACTCAGGTTCTCTGTGGCCATACGGTTAGTGCTCAGCCTGAAATTCACAGACATTTTCATTCTAAGTCATTCAAGCTTGACTCTCAAGCTTTCTTGATGTTGACAGTGTGCAGATCATTAACAGACAACAGTCTCTGCAACTGTGTGTGCACTGTGGCCTAGAGGCAGAGTGGAAGTCTAATGACCATGAGGATGTGGGTTCGATTCCGACCTTGGTCAAACATTTGTATGGTGATCACTGCTTGCACTATTTGCTAATTCTGCAACAGCGTTCAGTTGCTGTCAGCAGTCACACCATTTCCATTCTTGGAAATGCTTTTTCTAGTTTTCCCAGTTGTCCTCTGTTGACCTCTGATAACTTGCTTCATGTTGAAACTGCTGCTCTCAGCCTGAAATTCACAGAAATTTTAATTGTATGTCATTCAAGCTTGACTCTCAAGCTTTCTTGGTGTTGACACAGTGTGTATCCAACAGGTGCAGCTTTGGGCTCGTTAACTTCAGAGTGCAGACAGAGTGCAGCTCATCAACAGACAACAGTCTTTACAACTGTGTGTACACTGTGGCCTAGAGGCAAAGTCAAAGTCTAGTGACCATGAGATTGTGGGTTCGATTCCTACCTTGGTCAACCATTTGTATGGTGATCACTGCTTGCGCTATTTTCACAAAAAAGTCCTCTACTTACTTGTTGTGGCTCATTTCTCTTTTTTTAAAGCATCATTGAAAAATCTCACATTCATCAAAGTCTCAACCTATACTTCACCATGAGTATTGGAATAGCCCAGTGGATAAGGTTCATGCCATCCAACCACAAGGTCACTGGTTCAAATCCCACCTGAGCAGACTTGTTAGTGTCATACTTTCTGCTAGAGACTTTATTCAAATTCTGATCTGTAGACAAACTTCTAATGGCTCATTTATACTCTTTTCTTTCTTTTTTTTAAGCATCATTGAAAAATCTCACATTCATCAAAGTCTGAACCTCTCTTCAGAAGTCAGTGAGCCTCTTATACAGGGATTTCTTTTACTCTTCTCTCATTGAATGTAACTGTGGTGAAGTGGTTAGATCAGTGGGCTGATGTACTGAAGGTTGTGGGTTCATTTCCTTCCTTGGACATGTTTCTTGTATGCCATTCCGCATGTCTTTGTCAATTTATTCTGCTAATTCAGCATGGTTCAGCAATGGCTTTCAGCATTCACACCATTTCCATTTTTGGAAATGCTTTTTCTAGTTATTTTTCATCTTCCGGACGCTTTTTCGATTCGCGATTATATATCAAAACGTGTGTCTTGATCGGGATCGGTGTGCTATTACTTTTCTCAACAGTGTACGAATTATTCGCGACGTAAGTCAAAAACTGCGCAAAATCTTTGCAAGTCAATGGGACGGGCGGAAAAAAAAGACCGAAAAAGACCAATCATTGGAGTTTAACAAAAGTCTACTGCTCAGGCATACTTTCACCTAGAGACTCCATTTAAACTTTAAACAGTAGACACAAGTCTTGTGTATTGGCGTATTACTCCACGTTTTGATAGGTCATATAGTTTTTGATCAATCCCTGTTCAATGACCATGATCATTTTTGGAGAAATTATGAGATTATAATGGCTGTGTATTGGACGGAATGTTCGTGTCAGAGTGGGTGACATCATCGGTTAGAGTGGGAGAGATGCCAGAAAAACTCCAGATTTTTTCTCTATCCAAACTCCATACGGCCACAATTTACACTCTAGACACATAATTTCGGCCACGTTTGTAGACGAGCTCATCCTTGATCTCTTAATCTGCTCAAAATATCAGAGAGACTTACAGAATTTAAACTCTGAGCCTCTAAGTGCGGCCACGTCTGTCTCTGCTCCTCATTGAGTCCAATACAAATATTTTCTGAGAGAAGCAGAACGGCCTGATGTTTTAAAACTGCCAGCGTCGCCAAAATATTTACTGTAGAAACACCAAATCGTACCAAAATTTTCAGGAAGTCCTTAGAGCAGTGGTTCCCAAAGTGTGGTACGCGTACCCCTAGGGGTACGTGAGCACATTGCAGGGGGTACGTAGAAACATAAATTAATTTATTACTAAGATGATAAGTAGATATTCCGAGTCACTTCATAAACCCATTACTGAAATGGTACGTGCGCCACAACTAGTTCCCCCCAGAAGACAACAACCTGTAGCACAGCTTTGTATAGTTGTCAAAAGTATTGATTCAAAACGGCGCATCTGGATACATGACTGGTTTCTAAAAGTATCGATATTCACAGCGCGCCCCCACAGCGCCCGAAGCGCGCCCTCGACAGGCAGAGCAGAGCAGAGGAGAGCAGGCAGCGTCCAGAGCGTTTGGACCTGAGTGAGTAACAGAGTTACACAGAACTAGACGCACGTTGGGTGAATTTAGCCGTAAGAGTTTAAAACGACGATATTAACGGCAACACTCCTCTCTCGTCTCCTCTCTTTTTCTCCGCTGTCTGCCTGCACGTGTGTGTGTGTTGTGAAACAGGAGGGAGGGGGGAGGGGGGAGGGGGGGAGCCCCACCCGTCAGAGGAGAGGAGATGCATTGTAATGAATGTAATGAAACAATTGCAACACGCTGGAATTGCACAACATCTGTTATAAGTCCTTTTAATTATAATAAAAATAAAATAATGGAACAATAATAAGCTGGGAGGCACTGCTGCTGTAGTGAATATGATGTCATATTCAATATTTTCCTGGGTATTGGCATTGAGTTTGAAATTTTAGTATTGTGACAATCCTACAACTCTGTGAAGACACATTTGACCACAACAAACACCACAACAGCCAGAAACAACTAAATGCAGGAGAATATGTCTGTGTACAAATTGAAGAGAGAAATTGAAATGATTTTCGTTTCATTATCAGTTGTGTTACGTTCTATATGACCACTTTTGGAGAATCATCAACACGTATGAGGGAGGGGGTACTTGTGGTATGGCAAAACGGCTCAGGGGGTACGCAAGACAAAAAAGTTTGGGAACCACTGCCTTAGAGCAATGTGATCTGTGTTTTGTTCTGATAGGAGTTACCGTTTTCTCACCCTAAGCCTAAATGTGAGACCGGTGCAGAGGCAGAAAATGGCTCTTTTTCTCCACGTTTCTGTCTGTCTCAGCCTGCAGGGGCTCGTTAACATCTAAAATAATCCACCTGGCGCTCGTTTAAATGTTTATTAACACAGACACAGCTAAATCAGACTGACACAGGATGCAGCTCATAGTCACACACACACACAGACTCTAGAACCAGCTTCATGTGATTACAGTTACACACACACACACACACACACACACACACACACACACACACACACACACAGGTAACTTCATGTGATTAGCCTAAATGTGAGACGGTGCAGAGGCAGAAAATGGCTCTTTTTCTCCACGTTTCTGTCTGTCTCAGCCTGCGGGGGCCCCTATCGCCGTGGTAACCTCTTTGATCCTCAGGCCAGAGCTCGTTAACTTCATAAACAATCCACCTGGCGCTCGTTTAAATGTTTATAAACAGAGACACAGCTAAATCAGACTGACACAGGATGCAGCTACTAACTAACTATGTGTCAAGTCAGTCACACACACACACACACACACACACACACACACACACACACACACACACACACACACACACACACAGACTCTAGAGCCAGCTTCATGTGATTACAGTCACACACACACACACACAAACACACACACACCTTCATGTGATTAAAACACAGTTAACGTGCAACAGAATTTAAACTTAAACCATGATTTAATCTGGTTTTAAAGTTAAACCTTGTTGGTGTCAAATGCGTCAAATGCCTCTCGTGGGAGCAGCTGATAGAGTCCCCCCCAGCTGAAAGCAGCCCACCCCACCAGCCAGAGGGTCCAGGACCATAGGAACTGCAGTGGAGGAAGGCTGCCTTAACACCCTGCACAATGGCACCCAGTACACAGAAGTTAGACAGGACCAGTCAGCCCATCACCTGGTCCGTTCAACAAATCAGTTTATGCTACTGTGATTTATGTAGCCTAGTTAAATACTACAGTAATCATCATAGTGTATTGGCAGGAAAGACCATTTAAATCTGTATCAAATATCGATTAATGAATTAATCGATAATTTGCATGTTGGTCTTGGTTAAGTACCACCTTGAAAAAAAAAACAATGTTTTGTTGCTTAAGCTATTCAGTCATTCAATGGTATACTAAAATCCATGTGAAAAAAATGCTTCTCACTGTTCTCAGGTCAAATATTTATATGCGATTAAAATGCAATTAATTGTGATTAATTAATTACAAAGCCTCTAATTAATTAGATTAATTGTTTTAATTGAGTCCTGGCCCTATTACACAAGACACACACACACACACACACACACACACACACACACACACACACACAGGTAACCTAATGTGGTTACAGCTCCTCCATATCAGTGCTTATAGAAAGATGATCATGTGTCTGTCTGATCAGCTCTGTCTTGACCTTAAGATCGTGGGTTTGATTCCCATGTTGACAGAGATGGCACAACCGGCAGTAGCCCCGTGGCCCATTCAAAATTTCCCGAGAGGAAATTTTCTAGTTTATACTACTGCTCTAAGATTTAAATTCACTGGAGCAGCAGAGAAAAGCAAAGCTCTTGAATGATTTGTATCCATCATTTCTTGTCCTGCGCTGCCCACTATTGGACGTCACTGGCAGAATTAACCTCCTCTCCCCCGCCTTCAATTGGTTACAGGTGTTTGTTATCTCCTTGACTACTCGTACCAGTTTGCAGCACATCATCACATTACAATGACAACAGTCTTGAAAGCAGTGTGCTCTCTGTAGCCGAGTGGCAGAGTAAAGGTTTAGTGATCATGAGGTCATGGGTTTGATTCCTGCCTCAGTCATTTCACATCATTGCTTGACTTTTGATTCCAATTATTCAGCTGTCATTGGACAGTCTTTGAATCCTCATAGTATAAAGCTCATTGTAACTCAGGTCCTCTGTGGCCATATGGTTAGTGTGTTAGGTTACCACTCATGGAGTTGTGGGTTCAATTCCTTCCTTGGACATGTTTCTTGTATGCCATTCCGCATGTCTTTGTCAATTTATTCTGCTAATTCAGCATGGTTCAGCAATGGCTTTCAGCATTCACACGCATCTTCCGTTGAAATGCTGTTTCTAGTTTGTAATAAGTTTAAGTGGACAAAAGTTTCAGTAGTATTGAGGCTACATTGTGGTGAAGTTCCAACACTGTAGCATCTACCGTTGGTTTGGTAGGAATTTTAAAGTTTTTAAATTTAAACGCCTTGGAGTTGAGTGAATCTGGCATGGGTTTGGATGTTTCTGTGAAGTTTGGTGAGTTTTCACCCATGGGAAGTATGACTTCCTTGGAAGAAGAAGAAAGAAGAAGAAGAAGAAGAAGAATTCCTAGGAATACAATAGTGTCCTGGCAGCTGCGCTGCCCGGACCCTAATAAACACCGACAGAGCACAAATAAAAATGTATATCACTCGCAGTTTACCTGTCTACAGATTTTGCATTCTAGTAAATGTTTGAATATACACGCATGAGACTGTATGTGTAAAATTTGTGTAAAAGTGTGGTCCTAAGTGACCGCCCTTATATTCAAACAAGAGGAAAGAGAAATAATTATGAGGTTCATAAATTAAAACCACATGATTGTGCATCCTGCGCCCTCGCCATGGCAGAGCTGAGACTTAACATACTGGATGTTTTTTGTTTGTTTGTGTGAAACCTGTAATATAAACAGTTATTTACAAGCCCCTCTTTCAGTTTTTGCCAGTCGGCAACCATGAAATCTGCTGTGCATCTCTGGCTTGCTCATTCACTCCCGATCCGCAAATAAATAAATAAATTTCACCACGGGCTTCATTTATTAGGGCTGTGCAAGTTAACATCGCGTTAACTCATTAAACTAATTAATGCATGTTGCTCACATGCTTTTATTTTGTAAAAGTCTGTTGCTGGCTGCTGCGGTGTAGGGGTCAGAGTCGCTGGACACCGTAAACATGCGCTGTGCACCTCTGTAAAATTCTCAATAAAATTTCATGAATGTGTGTTTTTTTTTTTTTTTTTTTTAAGTATATTTTTCGGCTTTTTGCCTTTATTTGATAGTGATGACAGTAGAGATAGACAGGAAATGGGGAGGCAGAGAGAGGGGGAATGACACGCAGGAAAGGTCTGCCCGACGCGGGATTCGAACCGGGGATGCCTGCGGCGAGGACTGTAGCCTCTACATGGGGCGGCCGCTCTACCCACTGCGCCACGCACCGCCCCGAATGTGTGTATTTTTCACCACAGAATACTAATATCCCTCCCCCTGCGCTATGCTGACCTGACGTGTCTAGAGTGGTTGACCGCTCTCTTTCTCTTCAAACCAGCCATTCCCATTAGGAGAGCCAAATGCCTGACGCGCGATTCCGCGACCATCTACTGGCACTGACGCACCTGTCTTAATATGGAACTCAACATGAGAGCGAAGGTGCGCTCTGCTCTTATTTCCATCATTACTATGAGTATTAGTCAGGGTCTTATGCAGAATAATTCAGTCATACAAAGATTAGACTACTGGGGTTTTTTGTTAAGTTGTGATATCAAATCAGAATGGGGTTTATAGGGGGATTGACACTATAGGCTAGTGCTATAACTAGTAAATTATAGTGAAAAATCAATACATTACAATACAATACATTTAATTAATAAATTTAATCCGGAGGAAGTACAGAGTTAAATGAAATTCCAGCACTGACTCCATATTCAGACCATCTGCAATCCTTGTTTGACTGTTGCAAAATTACAACATTTTTTGTAAGATAGATAATAATGTAAGATAATCATAAAAATAAAAATGTTTAAAGCAGGACCTTCTGAGGAAATACCTGCTAATTTTCAAATCAATTCATAGTCAAAGCAGTGGGGGATGCTTGGAAATGGTAATGCTCTGGAGCAGGTGTGAATGTTCAGGGGTTTGGGGTGTGTTGTTGCTCAGGAGAGAGTCTGGTCCAGCTAGCCTTCCAACATAACCTCCCCTCCCCCGGTCCTCCTTCAAAGTTGAACAGCCAGCTCCATTGCAGGCTCTGTGCGATTTGTGTGACAATGGGTCAATTCTAGTTTTCGTCATTTCGTAACGATAATAACCTTGGGTGGAAGAGATGGCCATGTGCTCTGTCACAGGAAAAAAAAGGGATTGTGGGGGAGAAAAGGCAGCGGCTGGATGCGGAAAAAGTGCAGTCAGTAATTGATCATGTCAGAAGTGTCCATAAAGGGGTTGGGGACCCAGAGGTCAAGGCCGGCATGGCACAGAAACTTGAGGGTGACATCTGAGTTGACATTTTCTTTCTCTCTTTCTGTTTCTGTTCCTGTTTCTGAAGAGGGAAATGAAGGATGAAAATATTTTTTATATTTCATGTTCAAGCTGAAATAAAATAGATTTTCAATCAAAAAAAAGCAAAGTTACGGTATCATGGAGCCACAGCAAAACTCAGAAACAGAGGAAGCCGACGTATTGCACAGATACAATGACTTTGTTTCTACAAATAGTACAATTGATTTAAAATTATTTTTGTACAATGGTTTGTATTGAAGCTGTCCCTGAAATTATTGCTCTTATAAAAAAACAACATTAAATGCAAATGTTCTGGCAGAAGTATCCTTGATTTCATTAAAGCTGCCCTGTGGAGTTTATACATATAACAATGTCCGTTACACTGCAGCCACTGCCAAACGAGTTATTAGGATGATCATGGTTACATGCTGCTATTCCGACATGCCGCTATTTCGACATTGGGTACGTTTACATGGACAGTTTCAAACGGTTTCAGAAAGGTTTGGTTTAAATCAATCTGTTTGAAGATTTCAGCTTGAGTGTATACATGGGTTACAAAGTAAACTGGTTGGGTGTTTACATGCGCCGACGAAACAAACGCTTCGAATGTGCCCGCAGCCGTGAGTGATTGCGTTACTATGGTTACAACAGTATTGATTATGGAAGTGCTACAGCTGTGCCGAAATACATCGTTTGTTGAGCGCAGTCTTTGCTGTTATAATATTTCTCTGCATTAAACAGCAGCGTGGCATGTTCCTAATTTTAGCAGGAAAAGAAGAGAGAGCGTCTTTCCACTCGGTGTCCGAAAATTCATGCAGAGAGAGGAGGAGGAGGAGGAGGAGGAGGAGGAAGCGGTGCGCCGCCGGTGTTGTGCCGAAAAGAGACTACCTGCAGAAAACGACTGACGGGCAGGTAGTCTCTTTTCGGCACAACACTGGCGGCGCACCGCTTCCTCCTCCTCCTCCTCCTCCCTCTGCATGAATTTTCGGACACCAAGTAAAGTAAAGTAAAGTATGCCTTTATTCAGTGGAAACAGAACTTCCGTATGACCCGCCAGTCCGTTCTGAATTTTCTTGCTCGACATTTTCCCATATTACACGGACATTTTCACTTGAGTGACAGCCAGGCAGGCACGGCTCGTACGTGCTCAAGCGTGCGTACGTACGTCAAGTCCTGAACGAATGCAGCCAGGGATCAACCCGTTTCAAGTGTTTACTAGAGCTGTGCGATACTGCAAAATTTGGTATCGATCCAATACCAAGTAAATACAGGGCCAGTATTGCCGATTCCGATACCAATACTAATACTTTTTACTACTACCATCTACATGCATCATCTATATGCAAATTTGAATAAAAACTTCAATTTTCATGATTATTTAATTATTTTGTAAGTTTTCCTTTAATTAATCATGTCTATGATGATAATAAAACACAGGACAAAGTTGTCTTATTCTATTAATCAGTCTGCTAAATTACTGTGATGACCAATTACACTGAAAAATAACATTAGCTGTAAAAAAAAAAACTCCAAACGTCACTCCTCTTCCGCTCTGCACAATCATGAAGCCACAGCAGTGCACTGCTCGCCTCGCAGTGAGTGAGTGAAAGTGGAGGGGGGGAGCGGAGGAAAGGGGAGGGGCTAATTGAGCATGAGTGAAGTGAGAGAAGAGCGGTGTTGTACGGCCCGTCGGTCACTTTGTAAATAACTGGAGTTGTACAGAAGAGAAAGTGAAACTTAAGAATCGATCTCATCACACAAGTATCGATCAATACCCAATACCAACGTTAGTATCGATACTATCGATATTTAAATCGATCCGCCCACCCCTAGTGTTTAGATGACAGACAGATCTCTTTAGAAAAGGTTTAAACCACCCCCTTCAATCTGGTTGGAATTTCAACCGGTTTGGGGTAATTGAAACGGTTTGAGGTGTTTACATGAAGTATTTTCAATCGGTTTGGTCTCCCAAACCTTTCTGAAACCAGTGTTGTGGGTAACGCGTTACAAAGTAACGCGCTAGAGTACTTTAATTACTTTTTTCGAGTAACGTGTAACGTAACGCGTTAGTTTCGTGAGTCGAGCAATCAGTAACTTAGTTATTTTTTTAAAAAAGTAATCCGTTACTTTTCGCCATATAAGGAAAGGAAAATCCCGACTGCAGCCTGCTTTTTGTCAGACAGACTGTGCAACCTGCGGATGTGTCAGCCGAGGCGCAGCGCTGTGATGCGTCTGTGTCCTGCCGACCTACGTTGCCTGTGTGTGTGCGTTTCAATTCGCCGGCGAAAAGGACAAGAACATAACGGTAAAAACACTCTGCGTTGGTGATAAACTTCTATCGACCGCAAAAAAAATCCACATCCAATTTAAGGGCCCATTTACATGAATCAGCTCCACGTACGGACCTGCTTCACCAGCAGCAACAAGCTCTCAGTGCTTGCTGCTTTCAGCAGCTCCCTCTTGGCGAGCGGCAGCTCAGTTCTCCCCCGGTCCAGCCCGGATCTCTACTTCATAGCTGCCGTAGCAGCAGTGTGATACCAGTACATTTAACCGCATTTTAAAAAAACTTTTATTACACACAAGGCAGGACGTTCACGTCTCGCCAGCCTCCCTCCTCTCCACACGTGAGTCCTCCATTCAAACTGACAGACAGATCGAGCAGTGAAGCCGCTGAAAGGGATTCACGGCAACTCCTGAATTTTGATCAGTTCTGCGATCAAAAAAAAAAAAAAAAACACGCTATGTTGCATATTTCTGACTGTCTTTCCTGTTATTGTTATCCTGTAGAGTTAATTTGGTTGGATGACTATTCGTCAGGACTCAGTGCATTTAAAAGAGGCTGTGTGTCTGTCTGTTAAGTTGCAGCATGTGCGAGGCGCTGCAAAAGGCTTTTAATTTTTGGTAACGCATGAGTACTCTAACGCGTTACTTTTATTCATAGGTAACGCAGTAACGTAACTGATTACTTTTAACTGATGGTAACGTTGTAACTTAATTAACTACTTTCAAAAGTAACTATACCCAACACTGTCTGAAACCGATTGAAACTGTCCATGTAAACGTACCCACAGACTTCTAATTGTCGGAATAGCGGCATTAACATTATTTTTCAAGCGTCCCACTATTCCGACATTTTTTTTTTCATTGTCGGAGTAGCTGCACTTTACTATTTTTCAAACGTTCCGCTTTTCCGACATTGATTACGTTATAGGCAGACGTGTCTTTCTGATTTTTCATCTGAGACACTGTTTCTCATACACAAACACATAGGCCTATAAGAGAGAAGAAAAAACAAACCCGCCAAGTTTAAAAACACACCAGCAGCAGCGCCCACTGATCTGCAGCTACTGAGACTGTTATTATTCTGTCACCTGAGTTAACGGGGTGCACGTGTGTTTGGAGCTGACGAGAGAATAAAGAGTGAGACAACGCGGCCCTGAACTGTGAAGGACTCGGCTGTAATGGAAAATGACCTAAACCGAGACCAGTAGAGCTGTAACTGTGTAGTGGAAAGGCGTTCAAAGTAATGGTAACTATCGTCCTGCTTTACATTGTTTTAACATAGGTAAAAGGAAAAAAAAAAAGATTTTCGGGGAGATTACTCGAGATTTGGGAGGTTTTTGCTTTTATTGTAGCTTATTAAAATGCAAGATCATTTTTCTGACTGATTTATTGCCCGATGCCGTGTATCCCCCCCCCCACACATTTTGAATTTTTTTTCTGACCGATAACTGACACTCGTTAACAGTTTATGAACCTTTAACCAATAAGATTACAACGCTCCCAGCCTTGGGCCATCACTTTGTTTTTATTTTTTTGTGCGCCGTGTAACACATGTCTGCAACAGCTGATAAGCGTGATGTCAATATTGTGCAATGTTTTTACGAGCCCGGTTGGTTACAGTGCATACATGATAGGCTAACGTTAGCATGTTTGACTAGGGATGCACATCAGTTTATTAACCGATAAGATTACAACGCTCCCGGCCGGGGGCAATCACTTTGTTTTTGTTTGTTTTTTGCGCCGTGTAACACACACTTGCCTGCAACAGCTGATCAGCGCGATGTCAATATTGTGCTCCGTCTCAGCTGATCGCTTTCATATGAAGGTTAGATCGTCCAGTGTTGAGCTGCTCTTATAAGTGCACATAGGCACCAGGCTGAAGAGAGAGGAAGAGGAGAGGCTCCTCTGTGGAGCTGCTGCAGAGCTGCCTGTTGTTACAGCTGATGCACATCTATGTCTGTGTAGGCTACATTATTTTGTTGTCTGATCTTCCTTCACGGGGACTGCACAACACCATAGGTTACTGGGCGTCATTCGTATTGCTGACGTCATCGAACGGCGCAGGCTGACTGTAGCAGTACTTGAAAAAAAAAAAACACGGCAGATGGCCCGTAATGAGCAAAACTCCACAGGGCAGCTTTAAGTTCCATATCTTCCCAGTCTTAATTTAGTTGACTGTGGTATTTGCGCTCACTAAGACACACATTGGGATGGAAGAGACATTTGAAATCTAACAGCTTTAGTCTATGGCACAAGCTCAACATGTTGTACAGTATAACTATTGTCTAAATCTTCACACAATGTTAGAATTAGGGCACAACACAGGGCACAGAGGTGAGGTGAAATTATGGAGAAGTTCGAGAGTTTTCCTTTCCTAAAACGGACATGTGGTCGGGTCACAGTCTCACACTGCACCCTTAAAGGGATAGTTCACCCAAAATTCAAATTTCACTCATTATCTACTCACCCCCATGTCGACTAAATGCTGGGAGAAGTTTCAGAGTCCTCCGTGCCTTCTCTGAGTTACAGCGGGGCTCCATGCAGCACTGCACGTCCATATGATGGTTGCGAACGGAGCTCACTTTTCTTCGTCCATAAGGACACACCAAAAAACATCCAAATACCTCCATAGTGCTCGTCTGTAATGTCCCTCTTGTATTGAAGCCCCAACATGAGAAATTGTTCCGAAAAAAATTAAATAAGATATTTTAAGCTTGTTTGTAGCTGAAGCTCCCAGTGTTGCTCTGCCGGAATCTCATGCGATTTGCGGAGCCGTGAACTGGGTGTCAATGCAAATCCCGCGAGACAGGCAAAGCAGTGAACTGAGACACTGTTTGTAGCTTCCGCTACAAACAATCTTAAAACATAGACTTATTTAATTTTTAGATCTAGAGGCATATGTGGGTGTGTTAATTCTGGCTGGCGTGTACCGATCAAGCAAAGAAGCAACAGCTAGTTTATGGCATGCCGAGTCTAGTAGGTCAATTTTCCGTGCAACCATGGCACTGAAGATGTTTCATAAAATCAACAGAGTCATTCGATTTGATGATAAGGATATACGAGCAGTTTGTCGTGCAAGAGACAAACTTGCTCCCATTCGACAGCTATGGGACAAGTGGGTGTCTCTCCTGCTGGTGATGTACAATCCAGGTACCGATATCACTGTGGATGAGCACCTGGTGCCCTTCTGTGGTCGCCGTCCTTTTAAACAGTTCATCCCCACAAAACCTGGAAAGTACGGCATCAAAATATGGGCTGCTTGCGATGCCAGATCCAGTTATGCATGGAAAATGCAGATATACAGTACACTGGGAAACCTGCTGGCGCCCCCTCAGAAAAAAACCAGGGCATGCGAGTAGTCCTTGATGTCATAGAGGGTCTCCAGGGGAAAACAATAACCTGTGATAACTTATTCACTTAACCTGTTCAGACTCCTCCCCCTTCGCCCCCCCATGTCAAATATTTATCAATATGGTCATACCATATATCTTTAGAAAGGTCAGATTCTAGGCTAAAACTACATGCTAAACATGTGTATTACAAGTACACACAAATACAATGCTGTGGATTTAAAAAAAATGTCGCAAAAGCTGTATGATGGCACATTCTCAACAGAATAGGCTGGTATGATGTGTTTCCTCAAGTTAGACGCGTATGCCTGTACTCAAATGAAAGAATATCTGTGAAAATAGAAGGGGGAATTCATTTTGCACAGACGCGAGTATAAATTATATCTTACGTTCGGTGTTTTGTTTTGATTTGATCGATTTGAGCCGCAAATCTCTGAGAAATTGTCTTAAGAAAAAAAACAGTTGGACAACCAAAAAAAACCCTGGGAAACCTTTCCAAGTGATCGAGGAATAGAGTGACTTTTTCTCAAAATGATTGGCCGAAAACTCACCGAGACATCGGCGAAAACAGAGAGGGGGGGTTCGTTTTGCACAGACGTGAGTACGTTCGGTGTTTTGTTATGATTTGACTGAACCGCAAATCTCTGTGAGAAAATATTCCTCTATCCCTTGGAAAGTTTTTTGGTTGTCCAACTGTTTTTTTCTTTTGACAGAGTCCGAAATGATTGGCCGAAATGGGCCAATCCTTTCATCAGATACGGCCGCGCGTCATCACGTCTATCTGTTGTGCGTAAAAAAAAAAAAAAAACAGGAAGAAGCGACAGAGAGGAAAAAGCTGATTCATGGTAGTAGATTACGGTAGAGTAGACAAGCCTTGAGTTTAGGAGCATTTGAAAAAGAGCGAAAGGAGAGAACATAGCAAGCATGGCAGCGAGGATGAAGCCTGAACAGCACAAAAAAAAATATAGCACCGAAGAGGTTTTAGCATATTTATGTGATGATCCTGGCGCAGCCGTCATTCCAATCGACTCAGAATCAGAAGAGGACGATCTCGTCTCTTTCAAAGAAGTGAGCAGCGACGGTGAACAGGAACGTCGATTCTCTGAAAGGTTTGTCATTATGATTTTTATTATTGTATATATTTCTTGACAGTTGTGCCCTTGGGGGGTTTGTTTGTTTATTGGATCCGCGTTAGCTTTTACAGCGGCTTAGCTCTAGCTTTTACAGCAATGTAGCTTTAGCTTTCTACTCTTCCTGGGGTCACACGGTGTGACAGTACCGGTATTTTATATTTTACTATTGTATACTGTGGGAAATGACTATTTCACTATATATCATTTAAAAGTGTACTCACTATGTATCTGATAAATATA
This sequence comes from Trachurus japonicus, assembly GCF_045865225.1. Taxonomy (NCBI): domain Eukaryota; kingdom Metazoa; phylum Chordata; class Actinopteri; order Carangiformes; family Carangidae; genus Trachurus; species Trachurus japonicus. Next base: position 30,485,251 of record NC_140920.1, read on the forward strand.
TGTGTGTGTGTGATTTGCTTATAATACATGTCACTGAATTATAAGAGAAATTGTAAACTGTGTTCTGTGGAAGCCTGCTTCTTAGGAGAAGTTCATGTAAGGACAGTATCAGTTAAGATTGTGTAAGACCACAGCAGAGACAGCGCAGAGGTTTCCTGTGCAGGTGTGAGATATCAACCTTTAGCTGAAATCCACTCCCCAATAAGGAAGTAGGATGAGTAACTCCTAAACAGGGTATGGTACGGAGAGGAACCAAGGAGGGGGGGATATGATAGAGAAAGAGTATAAGAAACACTGACAGGGTGAGCTTCTTCAGAACACAGGGCGCTCAGCTCAAGACACAGATCTTCTGTATTGTGTTCTCCAAAGATATATCTTTGCTTAATAAATGCTGATGATATAGCAACTCTAATTCTCTCGTGCAACTGTTTCTTTCCTTGCATCAAACCAACCGCGGGGGAGTCAAAGGTCGACTCCTAACAATTTGGGGGCTCGTCCGGAATGCAAGGAGGGGGACGAGAATCCGGCAAAACAGGATCAAGCACCAACAACACCGCAACCAGGGTCGACCCAAATAAATAAGGTAAGCAGAAACCTGTTTTAACGAATTCTGCACATTGGGCATTTCAAATTGCTTTGGTTGCAGTGTTGGAGTGTGAGATCAGTAAAAGCCGAGAGAATAAGAGTAATACATAGGTTGAAAGAAAATGTAAGAAGTTAAAGGACAATAGTGTCGGTTTAGAGCCCCGTGGAGGGAAGAGCCCTCTTAAAAGCAACCACTAAATGTCACCCTAGACTGTGGCAAGTCCCACTGTCCTCTGACGAGGGGACAGAGCCTGCGGTAGGCGGCTGGGTGTAGTTAGTCCCGGGGAATTAAGGGTCCCCCAAATTAACAGAAATAAAATAAAATTGTGTAATGATATTTAATGGTAAGTAGTTTTATATGTTGTATGAAAAGTGTTGACAAAGATCGTTTTTTCTCTGCATGAGACATCGTGGCACGGAGGACAACAGAGAGAGACAGAGAGAAAAGAAACTCAACACCACGGTAAGAACACCACACCAAGGGAGATAAAAGGGAGGGGTTGCCTCAGTGTCAATTGATCTTGGTGCGGAGCAGTGTTTAGACAGAGTCAACAGCTGTGGAAACCTAACGGTGATAACGTAAACAGCTGGCTGCGGAAACCTCACGGTGTCAACGCAAGCAGCAGACTCTTGTCTTTGGATCAGTTGCCAGGGACGTATGTGCCATACGAACTGATCAGCTGTGCCTGCCAAAGATCACTGGGTCAGTTGCTCGGAACGAAAGTGTCATACAAACTGACTGGCTGAGGTGACATTTTAACAATGGATGAGGAATTTGATAGGGAACTAGACGATGGGGGGTGGGGTACATCGTACACCTGGAAGCCTCTTATGGTTCAAATTCAACTTGTGACTAAAACAGCAGGAGTGGTATCAAAAGAACAAAAGAAAAAGAGAGACGTTATAGAGAAGGAGGTTCGCGAAAAACTCGAAGAAGCAATAACAGAAGAAGGAAAAGACGGCTCAGAGGTAGAACCATTAGGCCGCATTATCTGGGATAGGGAGAATAAATACAAAGAAGAGCGAGACAAAGCCAGGGAGGAAGAAGAAAAGGCAGGACTAATACAAAAGAACAAACTGCAAAAACAAGCAAAACTGGCAGAGAAAGCTAGAAAGTGGTGGATGGCAGCAGGACTCTGGTGGCAAAGCATCCAGCATTTGACTAAACAGAACAAAAAGGAAGGAGAGATGGAGGAAAAACAGCCACCTCCATACGCTCCTCCAACCCTCCTACTCACACAACAGCCACCTCCGTACGCTCCCCCAACCCTCCCACCTACACAAAAGGTCACACCCACACAAAAGGTCACACCCACACAAAAGGTCACACCCGCGCAAAAGGTCATACCCATACAAAGGGTCACACCCACGCAAAGGAGTGACCCACCAGGCCTGTATCCATTATTAAATGTACAGGGTGGAAAAGTATTTGTCAATAGCTTTCCTCCCACTGCCCCGAACACAGAAGAAGAAACAGGATCACAAGGTGAGAACAGAAACAGCCTAGCAGAGGATAGGAAGGAAAGAGAAGGACGACAGCACCAGGAAAAGATAGAGAAGTTTGAGAAACTGATAAATGATATTGAACAGGTAGAGAAGGCAACGAATGCAATAGAGAAGAAAATAAGAGATGACAGGAAGGAACAAGAAAGGCTAGACAATCTGTTTAGAATAATTGAACAGGAAGAGATAGAGAAAAAACGGAAGAGTAGGGAATTACGACAAAGACAGGAGTTAGAAGCCGAGAAGAGTAGTCAGAAAATGAGTGACTTTGAGTTGTTTTCACCTAACAATAACAACGCCTCAGGTAGAGGTAAGGTAGGATTCCACTTCAGTAACAATGCCTCAGGCGCAGGTAATGTAGGGTTAAGCATAAATGGAAAGTGGGATGGTCATCAGCAGCCAACACAGATAACAGGAAAACTACAGGGGAAGTGGGTTCAGGATCAGGAATTAGAGCAGCCATGGGGAGGACAGGGTGAGATGGGAGAACTGAGTGAGACAAGTGAGGAAGAAGACGTAGACATGGAGGAAGCAGAGGAAGACACTGAGGAAGAACAGAGAAATAGGGAGAGAGAACAGGTGAGACAGGCATGGTCGTCAGGTCCGCCTAGCTGCTCCACGCCCAGGTCAGGACTTGATTATATTCTCCGAGGACAGCACGAGGAGGGAGAGAGTCGTTTTAATACACAAAAGGCACATTCTTATAACCTGAGACCCACAGACGCCCGCGAATCCAGAAAACAATATCCTCTTATGGCCGCCGATCGTGGAAGAATTAAGTATAAGGCATTTGGACTAGGGGATGTGCAGGCCCTAGTAGACAAATTACCCCCAGTGTCAGAAGGAGGAGGATTATGGTTAGAGAAACTAAACAGCCTCACCGCAGGTCAGACTCTGGCTTTAGGAGACTTCAGGGCAGTAGCAAATAGGTGCATGACAAGAGCAGATGTGAGAGACATAGAACAGGAAGCCCGTACAGCTCGCGATTTAGATAATGAGCTGTTTAGGAATGTGAGTACACACATAAGCAGAGCAATGCGAACCAAATACCCTCTACCCATGACTGCAGTGGTGCCCAAAATAAAGTGGGACAGTAACCAAAATCCCAGAGATTTTCTAGATAAATGTAAAGACATGTGGATACGTCACACAGGTACACATCCTGGAAAAGCAGGACTGCAGAGAGAATTGTATCGCCAGGCTATCTTAGAGGGGGTGCCAATATCTGTAAAGGAAGCCATAACCAACAACCCTGATTTGGCGGGAAGCGAGTCACAGGTGTGGGACAAGCATTTAGTCCACCACCTATCCAGAGCCCAAGATAAAGAAAACCAGGAGGGTGAAAACCTCAAGGAGCTGCAGGCACAATTGCTTAAACTCCAATTGGGCGAGGCGCGACAAAAAGCTACAGAAAAGAAAAAAGAACCTAAGGTCGAGAAAGCCAAGATAATGTTGGCCTCGGCGAGACCGGAGTTTCCGGATCTCTACCCGCGACCCTCCTGGGAGGCCCGCCCGCACCCACCAAGCGATATGATGATGCACCAAGGGGGTTTCGGATCAGATCAGCCAAGGGGGCGTGGAGGCTTTAGAGGGAGGGGCGGCCGTGGGGACTACCAAGGGGGGCGGGGAGGGGGCGTGTGTTTCTACTGCGGAGAGCCTGGGCACTGGGTCAGAAACTGTCCACATCTACAGGAGGGGTACAGGGGGCGGGGGAGAGGAAACGGTCCTCGTTTTGGGGGTCCAAACGGCAGGGGCGGGGGAGCACCGCGACAGTTGCCTCTAACGAACGAACACTCCTGGGACAGCTGGGGATCATCCAACTCCCAATGACACACCCCACAGAGAGACTCAGGCGGCATCATAACGGCAGATCCGATGCTGCCCGTCAGGGTCAACAAACAAATCCTGCCGTTTCTGGTCGACACCGGAGCTACATGCTCTACACTGAACACCATCAGACCAGACACATTGTCAGAACAAACCACCACAGTGATGGGGTTCTCTGGGGAATCACAAACTCTGCCACTCACTAAACCGCTGCTAACCACTGTGGGGAGCCAGAACATTTGTCATTCTTACCTTTACTCACCCACAGTACCAGTAAATCTACTGGGACGTGATCTCCTGATTAAATTGGGAGCGTCAATCATGTGCGGCCCGGACGGGCTCGTAGTTACTCTCCCGGATGGTACCGCTCTGCCGTGCAGCACAAACCCCCACCCCCACGACGGACAGTATTTGGTGCAACCCGTCACAGAACAGTATGCTGACATATATTGGGCCCTGCTAACTCCTGAAACACCACATCACATGGGTATCCTCTCTGCCTTCATGCGGTGGAAACCATGGATTGCCTCTCTCGAACCCTACATGCCTCCGCCTGATCCCCCTCATGTCACCCTGTTTTATGATAGAAACCAGACAGAATGGTATCAGGAACAATTTCGAGAAAAACTACAGGGTGAAACGTGGGAAATTACCACATGCAATATTTATGTAGCATCAGAAGGTGTAGCAGCGGCGGTAAACCTCACAAATGAACAGTTAGACTTTTACAGGATGGGAGGGGAGGCTGTGCCACATGTGTCACTCGCTATACACCCAAGCCATCAGGCGAGGGAACTAGGAGGCATGGTTAAAAGAGCTCTAGTTCAGACTGACTGGACTCATACAGACATACCTGGTGTACTGTACTCACATGCGGCTAAAACATATTCCATTCAGGTCTCTGGCTCTAACACGGCTGTCCTAGAAGAGGCTCAGGTTTCTCGGTGTCATGGGAGGGAAAAAACAGACCACCCACACGCAGCACAAATCATTGACTCACTACCACATACACTTTGGGCACAGGGACCTACGGATGTAGGTCTCACAGACTGTGAACCCATATCATTTGCAGTCTCAACACAACACCCCATCTGGGTGAAACAGTATCCACATAAACCACAGGCTGAGGAAGGGATTGCACACACAATCCAGGGGTTACTAGCACAAGGGGTTCTAGAGCCCTCACAAGCATCGTGGAACACACCAATTTTGCCAGTAGAAAATAAGGGAACTGGCAAATACAGAATGGCGCATGACTTAAGAGCCATTAATGATGTTTTACTTACACCCACTGTTCCTGTGCCTAACCCATACGTCGCACTGACTAACCTGGATCCTTCTCATGAATGGTTTACATGTATTGACCTGGCAAATGCATTTTTCTGCCTCCCGCTGGCGGAGGAATGCAGAGACATTTTCTCATTCACATTTAAGGGCAAACAACTGAGGTACACCAGATTGCCACAGGGGTTTGCACTTTCGCCCGGCCTCTTCAACCAAGTACTAAAAGATGCATTGTCTGGTTGTGAGATGCCTGAGGGCACGACATTGATACAATACGTCGATGACCTACTTCTGGCGGCTCCGACCGCAGCAGCCTGTCTGGAAGCTACAGAACAGGTGCTGCGCCATCTCGCTAAGAAGGGGTTCAAAGTCAGTAAGGCTAAACTTCAGGTAGCCAGGAAGCAAGTTTCATTTCTTGGTCGGGTAATATCTCAAAAGGGGGCAGGCTTATCACCTGAACATAGGGCAAGTATTTTACACCATCCACAGCCCCAAAAGGTGAAAGACATGCTCTCATTTCTGGGACTCACGGGGTACAGCCGACAGTACATTCCTAACTACACAGGTCTGACTCAACCATTGGGTGCATGCATCAGAGAACAAGGAATGCGAAACCTCAACTCAAACATAATATGGTCTCAAGACGCGGAACAGGCGTTCATTTCATTAAAACAAGCGCTCGCTACGGCAGCTGACCTCGCTACTCCGGACTATGCGTCACCATTTTGCCTAGATGTTTCTGGAACAGACGGTGTCGTCAACGGCGTTCTGTTCCAGAAAAAAGGGGGAGAGAGAAGGGTACTAATGTATGGAAGTGTGATGTTAGACAGAATGGAAAAACGACACCCACAATGTACACAACATGCAGCAGGACTAGCGAAGCTAATTCAAAAAACTGCACACGTAGTGATGGGCCACCCACTGAGAGTACTGACCACACACAGTGTAGTAGCATATGTGAACTCACAAGCATTTACTTTGACGTCACTCAGACAACAGAAACTGAGCAGGGTATTGGAAGCACCCAATATAACATACACACATGAAGGAATCAACATGGCAGAAAGAATAGGAACGGGACAACCACACATGTGTGCAGAACAAGTGGTGAAGGAAGAAAAAGTTAGACCTGATCTACAGGCAGACCCGATAGATGGGGGGATCAATTTCTACACGGATGGGTGTTGTTTCAGAGACGAAAAGGAAGGGCTCAAAGCAGGGTACGCAGTAATACAAGAAAAACAAGGACAATTTGAGGTGAGAAAAACAGACAGACTGACCGGACCACAATCAGCCCAGAGAGCCGAAGTTATAGCAGTAATAGAGGCCCTAAAACTAGGAGAAGGACAGAAAGTTAACATCTATACTGATTCAGCCTACGCAGTAGGAGCAGTACACGTGGAGTTGGGGCAATGGATCAGGACAGGTTTTTTGACAGCCTCAAACAAACCAATAAAACATGAAGAAGAAATGAAAACCTTAGCAGAAGTGCTACTCTTACCTGAGCAAGTTGCCGTAATCAAATGTAAAGGTCACGACATCAGTCAGTCAATAACAGCAAAAGGGAATGCAGCTGCAGACACAGCAGCCAAAGAGGCTGCAGGGTACAATGCCAAACTGATACTGATGTGCGCGGAGAATGAAACAAGACACAACACAGAGTTAGACAGAATAGGTGAAATGCAGAGGAAAGCCTCACCTCAAGAACAGACGGTGTGGAAAGCCAGAGGGGGAAACAACCACAGTGGAGTTTGGAGAGGGCCGGATGGCAGGTTGATCATTCCCCCAGGCTTACGACAAACAGCATTCGAAGAAGCTCATGGGGTGGGACACGTAGGGGTCACACAGATGATGAGAAACTTCAAAGAATGGTGGCACCCGTTTTTAAATGATATGTTGAAAGAATGGTTGGGGGGTTGTCATATCTGTTCTAAATATAACTCACGGCCAACAATCAAGCCAGAAACAGGACGGTACCCTCTGAGAACCCAGGCAGGGGTGGAGATCATCATAGACTATACTGACATGATTGAAACACACAAGGGGTACCGGTATGTGCTAATGTGCGTTGATGCATATACAGGATGGCCTGAGGCGCAGCCCACGAAAAAAGAAGACAGTCAATCAGTGGCTAAATTCCTGATTAACCAGTATATTCCAAGACATGGGTTCCCCGAGAAAATAAGGTCAGACAATGGAACTCATTTCAAAAATCAGGATTTACAAAAAGTGGAAGCTGTTCTAGGGCTAAAACATTCCTTTGGAACCGTTTATCACCCCCAGTCACAAGGGAAAGTGGAGCGCATGAACCAGACGGTAAAAAACAAGCTAGCCAAGATATGTGCCCAAACAAACATGAATTGGGTGGATGCGCTACCACTGGCACTAATGGCAATCCGTAGTGCCGTAAATCAGGGAACGGGGTTCATGCCATTTGAGCTGCAGACTGGCAGGTCATTTCCAGGGCCCCATAGTAAGTTCCCAGGGGTGAACACGGAGGAGTGTACCAGGTTAACGACCAAAGCTTATTTTGCTGAATTGCAAGGCATGCTGTCAGCTTTCTCCAAACAGGTTGGTGAGAAAGAACAAGGAGGCAGCAGTGGAACCGTACCTGGAGCTGAGTGGGTCCTGCTCCGAGTCATCAAAAGAAAGTGGACGGAGCCACGGTGGACTGGCCCCTTCCAGGTCACCGAGAGAACCTCACATGCGGTTCGGCTGAGAGGAAAAGGGGACACCTGGTTCCACTGGAGCCAGTGCGCCGCATCTACGGCCCCACAGAGGTCCGTGGCAGAAGTCCACAAGGACCTGAAGGAAACGAGCCCAGAACCGGCTGGTTCTGAGAAAGACCACTCCAACAAAGAGGCAGAATAATCCTCTGGAGTGGTCCATCGGGGCAAGGTAGTCTACCCTTGCACCCAGAAGACAGCTGGGAGGAGGTGAAAGAGCGCTCCTCTCCGACAAGTAGTGCGCCAAGCTACCACCTGGGAGGAGGTGAAAAAGCGCTCCTCTCCAACACGTAGTGTGCCAAACTACCACCTTATACTCATCAGAAAAACAGCTGGGGAGGAGGTGAAAAAGCGCTCCTCTCCCGACACGTAGCGTGCCAAGCTACCAACTCATTCTCATCCACACGATAAAACACTTACATATAGTAGAGTACATAGTTCACGAGTTGCTAAAAACTCACTATAGCACTTTCATTTAATCCCACTTAGTTTCTTTTACAGCTAAGGCTAAAAGTAGATAAAAGACACACAAGTATGAAGGATGTTGTGTTAAATTTCTTTATCGTTTTATGGTTACTCGTTTGTATTACTTTTCTGAGCGCCATCATTTACACTTGGGTGAAATATTCTGTTTGAACACGTAACAAAAACAAAATAAATATGCAAATGTATGGGAACTGGAGGTATCTGATTGTACTGTCCATAACGTCCGCAGTAATAGTCACGGGCATTCTGATATGGGAGCGAAGTAACGGACCCCGGGTAATAAGAGAGAAAAGAAGTTCGTCGGGCAGTACCGATTACTGCCTTAAACGGTATGGGGGGTTAGAATTAAACTACACGTCGGGAGCACACACGACCTTCCAATTTGATCTCTGCGACGTAATTCCATGCGGAGGGAATCCCTCATCCTGGAAGGGATATGACCTCTATCTGTGCGCCGTTCCGGTACAAAATGCGGACTGTTCACGACAACAGAAACCATGCGGAGCTATAGGGTGCATGACTTCTTTCTGTTCAGATTGGGGAATGGTCATAGGATGGACGGGTACCCAATGGACCCCGTCCTACTCCTATGGCCCAAAAGACAAAGCTGCACTCTTTGACTTCCAAAGGGGGCAATTAATGACTACAACCGGTACTAAATATAACCCTGTGTTACTGACTGTGAAAGGACTGACTGACGGGTTCTTCTCAGCCAGTTATTACGATAAAACTGTATTGTATCTTACATTAGGGGTAGATCAATCTGGGACGGACACCGCGGCATTAATCAAAATTAACCTGTTACCAGTCAAAACCAATATGACCAATATCGACAACAATTCTACAGATACAATAGCTCCTACACCTCAAGATTTGACAAAAACAAAATCAGGAATAATTGAAATAGATTATAATACCCTTCAACCACTAGATGTAATACAATCTGCCACGGGATACCACGATGACAACCTGTGGCTAAAATGGTTAGCAAACAACGCGAAGGAACAGATTAAAAGTGACTGCATCGCATGCGTGTCAGCAAGACCACATTTGGTCACAGTGCCAGCACCACTATATAGTAATGATACATGGGGATTTGGGTGCATGATGGGTTTAACTCGCGAAGCAACTCCCGCCAATTGCACCACACTAGCGAGCATTTATCCTCCCATACACAACAAAACACAGACGGGACCATTCACTCCAAACAAGGGGTCAGAAAATTACACCTGCTTCAATATTCAGGCACAAAAAACTAAATTTCTGCTGGGAAACATTTCCAATGATTGGTGTGGGACTGTGGAAAATGGGTCGCAAATCGGACCGTGGGCAAGAAGCGGACTCTATTATTACTGTGGGGGACAGAGATTGTTTGTCAGGATTCCATCAGGCAGCACCGGTTTGTGTGCTATGGTGCGGCTAAGATCTCCATTATTTTTAATGGGAGACCGTCGACTCCCTCTGTTTCCCACACACGACTTGTCAGCTAAATTAACCGCTAGAAGACGGAGGCATATCATGAAGCGATCCAGTATTGCCGGTATATCCAGCATGTCAGATCATTTTGATCTAACCAAAAACTCACCCACCTACATTGATGCGATCGGAGTACCCAGAGGGGTACCTAACGAATACAAATTGACAGACCAAATCAAAGCTGGATTCGAAAATATTCCAATAGTATCGGCGCTCTTCCCTGTTACCCCAAATAAAAACGTAGATCGTATAAATTACGTCCATTATAACGTCCTACGACTCTCTAACCTCACCAGAGATGCGGCAGAAGGGTTGGCGGAACAATTGGCTCCTACATCTCTGATGGCTGTGCAAAATCGCATGGCTCTTGACATGCTTTTGGCTGAAAAAGGGGGTGTTTGCGCTATGTTTGGGGATATGTGTTGTACAGTCATCCCCAATAACACTGCCCCTGACGGTAAAGTGACACGCGCACTAGAAGGCTTACGTACATTGTCTAAAACTATGCACGAGCACTCCGGCGTAAATAACCCTCTCGAAGATTGGATGACAGGACTGTTCGGACAATGGAAGGGGTTAATTATGTCAATACTAATGTCTGTGGCGACCTTCATAGCTGTCATAGTGACTTGCGGATGTTGCTGTGTACCATGTATCCGTTCGTTGTGCGTTCGATTCATTTCGTCCACCATAGAAGGCAAGCAGGGGGCTCCACCCCCATATCAGATGCCTCTCTTACCAGCAGCAGGGTGCCCTGAGGACGATGAGCAGTTAAATGCGTGCAGAGAGTACAATTTGTAAGCACTCCAGTAGAATGATCTCTGTGAAGAGATCAAAAGGGGGAATTGTGGGAAATGACCATTTCACTATATATCATTTAAAAGTGTACTCACTATGTATCTGAGAAATATATGTGTGTGTGTGATTTGCTTATAATACATGTCACTGAATTATAAGAGAAATTGTAAACTGTGTTCTGTGGAAGCCTGCTTCTTAGGAGAAGTTCATGTAAGGACAGTATCAGTTAAGATTGTGTAAGACCACAGCAGAGACAGCGCAGAGGTTTCCTGTGCAGGTGTGAGATATCAACCTTTAGCTGAAATCCACTCCCCAATAAGGAAGTAGGATGAGTAACTCCTAAACAGGGTATGGTACGGAGAGGAACCAAGGAGGGGGGGATATGATAGAGAAAGAGTATAAGAAACACTGACAGGGTGAGCTTCTTCAGAACACAGGGCGCTCAGCTCAAGACACAGATCTTCTGTATTGTGTTCTCCAAAGATATATCTTTGCTTAATAAATGCTGATGATATAGCAACTCTAATTCTCTCGTGCAACTGTTTCTTTCCTTGCATCAAACCAACCGCGGGGGAGTCAAAGGTCGACTCCTAACAATACACTATCAGTCAGATGTTTGACTGATAGTTTAGTTGAGTTTGAACACTTTATGTCCAAACTCAACTTATTCAATTGGATGAGAACGTGTGTCCAAACTTTTCAAGCGTGATGCTCTTCCATTCGTTTATATAGCCTAATATTATATTCATGGGTCGACCATGTGTATGCGCGCGCTTGCGAACAGAGTGAAAAATTAGGGATAAACGGATATAATAATTGTGTGCTATATGTACAAAATATAATTGATGATGAGCTATATCATATATATATATATATATATATATATATATACATTAAAAAGACACAAAGCAGACTCTTCTACAGAAGACTCAGGTCTTTTGAGATCTGCAATGTTATGCTGCGTATGTTCTATCAGTCTGTCATTGCAAGTGTTACATTCTTTGCTATTGTCTGCTGGGGTAACAACATCAAGGTCAGGGACAGGAACAGACTAGACAGGCTCATCAAAAATGTAGCTCTGTGATGGGGGAGGGAGCGGAGCTGGGATGGGGTGTAAGTTGAAGACCATCCTGGGTGACCCCCAACACCCTCTACACAAAACCCTCTCAGGTCAGAGGAGCAGCAATAGGCTCATCTCCCTGACCTGCAGAACTGAAAGATTCAAAAGGTCATTCCTGCTGCAATCGTTTTATATAACACTTCTTAAAATGTTTTTTGTGTTTATCTTTCTTTCTTTTTTGTGTCAATGTTGTGTGAGCTACTGGACTAATTTGAATTTCTCTGCTAGGGATGAATAAAGTATTATCTATCTATCTATCTATCTATCTATCTATCTATCTATCTATCTATCTATCTATCTATCTATCTATCTATCTATCTATCTATCTATCTATCTATCTATCTATCTATCTATCTATCTATCAGATTGATAAACATATGCTTTAATTTGTATAGTTTGCATAACAGAGACCTTGTCTTAGTTTCAAAAAATAACTTTTAAAAAATAACTTTTTATTCCACCTTTGTCTTACAGTGATGAAGACTTTCTGGACCATCCAGTGGAAGCTCTCATCACCTCTGCTCCACAGACAGCAGGCACATCTGCTCATCCAGTGGAAGATCTCCCCACCTCTGCTCCACAGACAGCAGGCACATCTGCTCATCCAGTGGAAGATCTCCCCACCTCTGCTCCACAGACAGCAGGCACATCTGCTCATCCAGTGGAAGATCTCCCCACCTCTGCTCCACAGACAGCAGCTGGATTTTACCGGAGATCAACTGGCCGCCAAGCACCACACCGCTCCCCTCACAGATTATCCACACCGACACATTCTGATTTGGAAGAACGGCAGACCAAAAAAAGAGGAATGAAACCTCAACCAAAAGCAAAGCGTTCAAGGGTGGATAAAGAGGAAGGGTGGCACAATCTTGAGGATGCAGATGAAGAGCCTGAACCATTGCACTTCCTGCCAACCAGACCCCCTGGCCCCACCATTGACACCACCACATCATGGAGTCCCCTATCTCTATTCCAGTTGTTTTTCAGCCAGTCAGTCATTCACAATTTGATCACCCACACCAATGCCAATGCTGCAAAAAGAATTGCATCTGGCATGAAGTTCACCTGGAAAGTGCTGACAGCGAAGGAGTTCTACATCTTCCTTGCCATTATCATTTTCTCGGGCCTTGTCAGTGTGCATCATCGAGCAGATTACTGGAGAAAGAAGCATCCTTATCACTTCACTTTCCCCTGCGATAAGATGACACGAGACCGCTTCGAGGCCATCATGTGGTCTCTACACCTCAGCAATCCTGACGAAGATGAGAAAAACGAAAGAAAGAAGGGTACCACATCTTATGATCGGCTGTTCAAAATCAAGCCCTTGTATACAGACATAGTGACCGCCTGCAAGGCTCATTTTCAACCGTACAGAGATATCTGTATTGATGAAAGGATGGTGGCATCGAAAGCCCGCATAAATATGAAGCAATACATGAAGGCTAAACCTACGAAGTGGGGCTACAAACTGTATGTGCTTGCAGACTCCTCCACCTTCTACACCTGGAATTTTTTCGTTTATTCTGGTAAGAATGAGTCTGACACAGGCAAGGGTCTGAGCTATTCTTCTGTCACTGATCTGCTGCCATTCCCTCTGCTCGGCAAGGGCTACACGTTGTTTGTTGATAACTTTTATACCAGCCCTGAGCTCTTCCGAGATTTGTCTACCAAGAACTTTGGTTGTTGTGGCACAATCAGGAAGAGCCGAGTGGGTTTTCCAAAAACTGAAATCAACAACCTGAAGAAAAATGCTGAGAGAGGGGACCTGCGGTGGCTGAGGAAGGACGGGCTTCTTTTCATTAAATGGATGGACACCCGGGAGGTAACTGTTTGTTCCTCAGTGCACAAGGCCTACAGTGGGAAGAGCGTCAGGAGGAGAGTGAAGGAAGGTGGTGTGTGGAAGATGAAAGAAATTCCTGCTCCAGACGCTGTCATCGACTACAACGGCAAGATGGGTGGAGTGGACGTGTCGGACGCACTGATTAGCTATTACAGTGTCCTCCATAAAACGATGAAATGGTACAAGTCTTTTTTTTACCATTTTCTGGACATCTCCGTCGTTAACAGCTTCATTCTTTACAAGGAGCTGTGCAAGCTCAGGAGTGAAAGCTGCATGTCCCACAAGGCCTTCAGGGAGAAGCTTGTTTCGGCACTGACTGAATTAGCGCAGGGTCATCCAACACTCCAAACACCCCCATCAACCTGCATGCCAGTGTTTCTTGGAGAAGATGCTACAGCTTCCAGGAGGTACTGCAGGCTTTGCCAGGAAGCTGGAGAGATGAGAGTCAAGACCCCTGTGTTCTGTAGGAAGTGCGAGGTTCCACTGTGCCTGACCGCAAAAAGAAACTGTTTCCAGCAGTGGCACGACAGAAGGTACCGGTAATTAGAAACCCGCTTTGATCACTTTTTTATGTATATATTTATGTATATAGCTGTTGTGTTTGAATTTTTACAGCAGTTTTTTACAGGGAGCCAAATGTTACTCTTTTGTCATGGTTACATTTTTACAGATTTTGCACTTTTGTAATGGTTTCAATTTTGCTACTTTATAATAGTTACAGTTTTGCACTTTGTGAGGGACCAGAAGGACTCTGGGTGAATGTTTCTTTTTTTTTGTCATGATTACATTTTCACAGATTTTGCACTTTTGTAATGGTTTCAATTTTGCTACTTTATAATAGTTCCAGTTTTGCACTTTGTGAGGGACCAGAAGGACTCTGGGTGAATGTTTCTTTTTTTTTGTCATGATTACATTTTCACAGATTTTGCACTTTTGTAATGGTTTCAATTTTGCTACTTTGTAATAGTTCCAGTTTTGCACTTTGTGAGGGACCAGAAGGACTCTGGGGCAGTTTTTTGAATTGTTTCATGATTGTGTCATGATTGTTGTCATGATTACATTTTTACAGTATTCCTCATTTGTCCAATAAAATTCAATTTTGAGACGAAACTGTTGTTTTTTTTAATATATTTAGACCATAAACAATTGTAGACTTGCAAATAAGGGTAAATATGATGGAGAAATGACTTTACATAACATATGGGCTGTTGGTTCTAGCAGGAATTTCCTGTAGCAAGTACAACAGATGTTTGGGTACACTGGTCTCCAAATGTCTCCAAAGTGAGGTTCGCCTACTCTCACTAAAACCTCTGAGGAGTAAATAGGCTTTGGAGTATATTCATGAAATTTTGTATAGTAACTGTTTACACCTTGGTGAACAAATTACCTATTCATCATTTCAGGTTCCAATGAGATCTTGAGGCTCATATTCACTCTCCAATTTTAAATTCAATCTAGGCGGATTTTTTTTTCATTTGTCTTTCCTGGGCATTTGGTCACAGTAGGGAAATTGGTTAACAGAAATATTATGTTTCACACTGAATTCACAAACTTTCAGATGTTATCTTTCATTTGGTGGGTCAACTATAACCAAAACCCTTGCATTTCTGGGTCAAAAATCTGTTCCAATTTGGGAATGTCTGCAGGCGGAATTCTTCCAGAAAAAACCCTTCGGGCTTAACAGGTTAACATGCTCTTGGCCTCGAGCTGCTAAAAAGGAAGATGTACATGGTAGGAACAGTACGAAGAAATAGGCCCGAGCTTCCCCCTGCACTGGTGGCAAAAAAGAACAGGGCTTGGTTCTCGTCAAAGTTCGCCTTCACAGAGACCCATGCTCTTGTGTCGTATCGCCCTAAAAAACAAAAAAATGTCCTCCTGATGAGCACCCTACATCGTGATGCGGCTGTGAGCAACAAGGAGGAAAAGGTCAGCATTAAACTACGTTTCTGTTTTTCTTCTATGGTGATCTAATAATTTAACTATTTATATTTGCATTGTGTTTGTTATAATAAAGTTTGACTTGACAGGTTTGTCCCCGGACGCCAGATTGGTTATGGAGATCCAGCAGTTCTGCTCTAGCTCTGTAGCAGCTCCCCCTCTCCGAGCTGCCCCTCGCCCAGCTGCCCCTTGCCTAGCTCCTGGCCCATCACACAAAAGGGGTAGGTGCTGATTCTGCCCTCGCCAGAGTGATGTCAAAACAAGTAAAATGTGCCAAAAACGCAATGCACACGTCTGCATACAACACGCCATTACTACCTGCACCACATGCATCTGGGTTGAACGACATCGCTGGACAGAGCGATATCGTTCGCAGCACGTCAGGACAGGCTGATTGAAAAGTACACATTCGAATCACTTTTCCTCGCTCGCGTCGTTGTCGCATCACTGTATGTCAGGACGGGGTGTAAGAAGCAGGTTTAAAGGAATAGTCCACCAAAACATGAAATTCAGCCATTAGTGACTCACCCTCACGCTGATGAATACTCTTGAGTAATGTTTTATTCCTCAAAGTGCATCTGGAGACCTGGGAGGCCGGCCAACAAAAACTTTATATTAGAGTAATAGGGCCCAACACAAAAAACGTTTCGAGTAAACTCTGGACTATCCACCACTTTATTTTCCCATGATCCATTGCGTCACACCACAACGGAAGTCGGTTTTAGTAGCATTCTAGCGAGCAGCTAACTGATAGCGTTAGCCACCGGTGTAGGTACGAAATGTGGGGGCTTCGGGCTGCCAAAACTGTTTTGACTAAATCTGATGTTTGTTAAGTCTATAAAACGAATTATTGAACAAGCATTACTATTTCTGTGTGCACGTTTTTGTAATTAGTCATGGTTATCATAGTTGTTAGCTTTGCTGCTGCTGACAGCTAAGTTAAGTTAACAGCAGCAGCAAACTAACATCAGGACGTCAGCTGTCAAAACCCTCCCGTTGTCGGGCACGACATGAAACTACTCCAGTTAGCTCAATCATGTTGTAACTAGGATATCTGCTGGAAAAAATTCAGGACACTTGGATTACAGTGGAAGAGTAGCGTGGAGGAATATTAAATGGTTTTTGTGTAGTTTTATGGACGTTTTTGTGTCAGGCCCTATATTTCTCATATAGCCTAAACTTTTCGTTGGACTGCAAACCAGCCTCCTGGGTCTCCAGATGCACTTTGAGGAATAATAAACTACTCCGGCGTATTTATCAGCATGAGGGTGGGTCACTAATGGATTTCATTTTTTGGTGAACTATTCCTTTAATAGTGTGAGAGGGTTTTTGGACACATGTCTGTGCTGTTAGGAGGACTAGCTGACCCTGATAATAGCAGGCAGGCTGAGCTTCAGTAACATCACTGTGATGGCTCCCATTGGCCCAGCCTCTTAGGAAACCTTGTGTCTGAGTTGCATTTACCCCATGCATACTGTTTGTCCATGTTTTAAACTTAGAATCTTAAAAAAAAAAAAAAAAAAACTAATAAAACTGAGCGGAACTTACTTTCTCAGTGGACGTCCAGGCAGAGAATGTCCGATTGTATGGGAATGGGTATACGCACTGTGATTGGCTCATTGCATTTGAGGGCGGGGCTTAGCCATAAATCAATTGGATCAAAATGTGTCATGATGATGTCACAGATATAATGTTGGAATATGATGTTACAGTGACATCACACAATTAGAAATGTCAGAAATTGTGATTCCATCAGTGACATCACAAAATTTTCAAAGGACTGGCTTGATGGAATTGTGATGTCACAGGCTGTGCTGTCATCATTGTCATCTATCTAAGTTTATATATAGGACCCAACTTGCAACCACTGCATTGCTATTAAACTCTTCGCAGACACAACCTGCAAACCACACCACATTAACATAAACAAAGAATAATTTCTTTGTAAAGATGGATAATGAGGATAAAGAATTAGGTGACCTCTTGCCCTTAAAGAGAAGAGCAATGGATATACCGACCACGAGATTTTATATCAGACAACAAAGAAGTGCGACTGAAATATATTTTGATGAGGACGATGATAACAGCCGGAAAGTTGAAAAAAAGGACCCCATGAAAGACCTAAGAGAACTGAAACAGCTCAACACCGAAACAGAATTCAAAAAACAGCATATGGAAGACCAGAAATCTCTCTTAAAATATCAGAAGAAGTTGCATTTGGTGACCAAACAGAGAGACATCCTCGACAAAGAGCTGCTGCACTACAAAGAAAAAGTCTCACAGCTGGAAAAGACAAACAAGGACCTGGAAACAACACTGACTCAGCAAGGGGAATGTCAACGCCAGAAGATCCATGTCCTGGAAATGGAGGCAGAAAAACGTATGAAAGAGAACAATATTCTCAAACACGCTGAACTCCTTGCAAAAAGCCTCAAGGACGAACTTGTCACAAAAGAGAAAGCATTGTATGCAAAAGATAAAAAAATCTTTCAACTTACGGTACAACTGGAATGCGTGACCAAAGCCAAAGAGGCCCGTCTTTCACAAGTCCCAACATCTGTTGTTATAAATATTACCGAAAATGAAGCCGATGAGTACGTGGAGTTTCCTGAACACCAAACCCACAGGGATACCAAACTCAAACAACTGGTCGAAAAGGACAGACTGTTGAAGAAAAAAGAAAACATAATAGCTGAAAAAGAGAAGCAGGTTGAGGAGCTAAAGGAAAATATGTCAAAGCAGGTGGTTCCAAAAGTAGTTGCAGATGGTGAGCTCCCACTGTGTAAATGGAAAATCAGGAAGCTAAATGACATAATCAAATCATTAAAAGCGGAAGTTGGCATATATAAACAACAAGCTGAAGATTACAAAAAAGAGAATGAGATGTTGATTGACAGGAAAGACACCATCAAAAAGCATTATCTGAAAGAGAAACAGATGCACATGGATTTGTTGGAAGACTTGAAGAAGAGTGGAGTCAAGATCCATGTCAAGTCTAAAGGGCTACAGAATCAGCTTGTCACTCAGGAAAAACATTGCGTCCCAACTGTCTCCACTGAAGTCCAACAACACTCAACAGATTTTGCTTCCAAGTCTGGAACAAAATCTGTCCAAACCAAGTCTCTCAGCTCCACCAGAAAGGCTGTGCTTAGGCCTAAAGTTACCACAATCACCACAAGCTTTTCTAATATGAAGACCAAGGCTTCCACCTCCACCAAAACACTTCTGCCTCAGCTTGATGACAAACCACACCAAACTACCACAATCAAAAGGACCTCTTGTTATGACAAGGTCAGGACTTCCACTTTAACCAGAAGGGCTGCGCTTCGGTCTCAAGACAATGCACACCAAAGTACCGCCATCACAAGCAGCCCCTGCAATGACATGGTCAGAACATCCCTCTTAACAAGAAGGGCTGCGCTTCGGGCTGAACAGAAACAACACCAAACCATCACCATCACAGGGGAGCCTTGCATTGTCAAGGCCAAGGCCAAGACTCCCACTAATCAGGTTGTGTTGAAGGGGAAGCCCAACCTAACCCCCAAAACCACCATCAAGCACAAACCTGCCTATGTCCGTCTTCCACCAATCCCCAACAAGTCTCAGTTGGTATCTCAAGAAACAACTGAGACAAAGGTCTTCATGACTGAAACAGACTAATGGGATCAGAGTGGATGGACAACAATCTCTCTGCTCTATCTATCTATCTATCTATCTATCTATCTATCTATCTATCTATCTATCTATCTATCTATCTATCTATCTATCTATCTATCTATCTATCTATCTATCTATCTATCTATCTATCTGTCTGTCTGTCTGTCTCTCTGTGTCTCTCTCTCTCTCTCTCTCTCTTTCTCTCATGTATCAATCTATCCATCTCTATCAATCACTTTCAATTTTTCAATTTCAATAGCTTTATTGGCATGACAAGACAGTGCTTATATTGTTAAAGCATATAACAATGAAATAATATGAATAAAAAAATAAACAGATTAATAAGTGACAGTCAATGGCAGAACATTATAACAATAAACATAAACAACTTAATTGTGACATTTATAGACACATACTCAGCTGCTAGTCTGCAGCACTTTGGTTCCTCACCTAGAACATATTTTAATTTGTCTCCATCTGGAAATGTCTCAAATTCTTCACAGTGGTTTTTAAATCTGGGGAAGTACATCTAATTTGTTCATATTTGTCACAGTGGAGTAGAAAATTTTGCTCAGTCTCTACTTGTCCCTGTGAGCAGAGCAAGCAGAGTCTGTCCTCCTTGGGAGTCCAGGTCTGTCTGTGTCGGCCGGTTTCCAGAGCCAGACTGTGTCCGCTCAGTCTGTATCTGCTCTGCTCTTTTCAATCTCTCTCTCTCTCTCTCTCTCTCTCTCTCTCTCTATATATATATATATATATATATATATATATAAAACACAATAAAATAAAATAAAAACACACATCTTTGATACCTCTTGTGCTTCTTCTGTGAAGACCACACTGGACATTTCAAAATAAAACCCTTATAACAGTTTTTCTCAGTTGACATTTTTTCCCCCAACTCTGGACAACAAGGTAATCTGTAATGACAGAACACAAATGCTTTACCTGAGACAATACTTGTGTAATAAAAAAAATTTATGAAAATCTAATAAAAATTGTAATTACCATTGTTTCCATTGTTGCCTTTTTCTTCAACTTGTCCTCGAAATTGGCCACATCATTATCATTTTGTAGTTGCTCAACTGAGATTTCGGGATCCCGTACAGTCCCAAGAGAGGCCTCAATTCGTTGAAGCTGGTCCTTTATTTCGATACCAACCACCTTCCTTTGGAATCCTGAATTGATAATAAATGAACTACTCAGCCAAATACCCCTTTCCCACTGGCCAAAAAACCCGTTTAAACCCGCTAACAATCGGCTTTTGGTGGCAGTGGGAAAGGCGCACTGAGCCGCGTCGACCAACGACTCGGCAAGCGACGTGGGTTAAAATCGCCTTTAATTGGCTCGGCTCCGATCGGCTTGCAGTGGGAACGCCAGACCCGCGTCAACCCGCTAATTTACGTGACGCCACGTCATCGCGCCGGTAGCGTCTCATATCACGTACCAAAACAAAGCTCTGCTCCGCTCTGCTCTCACTCGAGACTGGGATCAAAAGATCAAACAACACTGACCGAAAACGATTGAAAAAAAAGAAAAGAAACGACAGTGTGTTTAACTGACGTGTTGTGTTGTGCCGCGGACGAACCGTCATATGGCCGCGGCAGACTCGCTGTCCTCCGCAGTCCTGGTGCTCCAGGTCAGCCAGACGCCTCGTCTGCCTCGGCCGACAGACCTCCGCGGCAGGCGGCTGTGGCATGACTCGCACCGCGGATGAGAGCGGGGCAACATGGTTGCTCTGTCTGATCCCCCAGCGGGGGGGCAGACTCGGCTTATTTTGGTCAATGGGAAAGGGGCCAAATGCCGATTGTTAGCGGCTCGACCCGCGTTTAAAAAACCTGTCGACCCGCTAATTTTAGTGGGAAAACGGCTAAAGAAAAGCTTTTGAGATTATTCCAATATTGGTAATGACACAGCAACAGTGTGATTGTAACAAGTTTGACTTACATTCTTGAGACATTGGGTATGGATTTCTTGCCTTTGCTGTGAGACACAGGCAAAGCATAATTAGCAAAGATTTTAATTCTTAAAGATGCACATTGTGGGAACAATTTATAAAATGGTTCATACATTAAAAAATAGAGTACTTTTTAGATATTAGTAGAGGAACAACAGAAAGATTAGCTACTGTTTGGGATGCACTCAAGGCGTTCATCAGAGGGAAGTGTATAGCTTATAGTTCATGGAAGAAAAAGGACAACAAAGAAAAAGTACAACAATTGGAAAAAGAAATAGGTAAATTGGAGAAGCAACTTGCTGAACAATACAATGAAGAATATTTCAGAAAAATCTGTAAACTAAAATTTGAATTACATGAAATATACAATAAAAAGGCAGAGTATTCACTATTTAGACTCAAAACAAATTTTTATGAAAATGGTGAAAAAACTGGACGATTATTGGCAAGACAATTAAAACGCATGGATTCAAATAACACTATTACAGCAATTAGAAAAGATGATAAATTATTCACTTCAGCTAAAAAAATTAATGAAGTATTCAAAAACTTTTATGAAGATTTGTATATGACTACATGTTTGGCTAGTGAAGAAGACTTGAACTCTTTCTTCCAGAAGGTAGAGCTACCACAACTGTCTTCAGGGGAAAAGGATAGTTTGGATGATCCCATAACGGAAGCTAAAGTTAGAACTGCAATTAAGGGTATGAAAACCGGGAGGTCACCTGGTGTAGATGGTTTCCCGGCGGACTACTATAAAAAATATTTTGATATTCTTTGTCCATTTCTCACAGAGGTTTTCCATGAAGCGTTTCAATATGGCTCACTCCCAGAAAGTCTTAACCAGGCTATTATATCACTGATACCAAAGAAAGATAAGGATTCAACGGACCCAGCCAATTATAGACCTGTAAGCCTAATAAATGTTGATTGTAAAATACTGTCCAAGACATTAGCACTGAGATTAGATCGGGTTCTACCTAAATTATTCACAAAGACCAAGTTGGATTTATAAAACACAGATCTTCATCTGATAACATGAGGAGACTGTTGCATTTAATTTGGATGAACAGAACTAACCCTCACCCTGTTTCAGCCATATCACTTGATGCTCAAAAAGCATTCGATAGGGTGGAATGGGCTTTTTTATTTGCAACTCTTTCAAAATTTGTTTGAAAGAGTTTGGCGATGGGTTCTGCAGATGGATAAAAGTCTTATATTCCAGCCCTAAAGCTGCAGTCTTTACTAACGGGATAATATCTCAGTTTTTCAGTATATCCAGGTCAACCAGACAGAGGTGCAGTCTAAGTCCATTAGGGACTGTTCGTTATTTATCATCAGTCCCACCGGAGGGATTCACGGGACTTTTTTTTTTTTTTTTTACATGACCCCCCTGTCGGAGTCAGTAAATTTTAACATGACCCTGCATTAAGCCTTATCAAAAGATACATGACCCCCCCCCCCCCCCAGCCATCGACACGTGACACTACATTATTTCATTTTGACAACCATGTGTGCAACACCTTCTCATCAATCCATGCCATTTATCAGCTGTTATTAAAACCCAACTCGTCAATAACAGAATCGATTTTGGATTTTGGACCAGCTCACATTAGACAACAAGCCAATTAATTATTAACAATTAATCCACACTCAAACCGAAGCAACAATAATGTGAACTGCACTCAACAACATATGTGACCTGATCCAGCAAAATGAGTCGCAGTGACCCAAATTTCAAAATTGAGATTTGGTATCAACAGAAAGAGGAGAAAATAAGCTTTAAAATGATACCCTAGTCAAAGTCATACATTGGATAGTTTTTAAGATATGGCGATTTTAATTATGGTCTTCCACTCACTGCTTTCGATTGAAAACCTGAGAAAATTGCGTTCAAACAATTTAGAACGTCTCTGGTTTAAAGCCTTCCGTGAATCTGGCGTCTGTTCAGTACCATGTGATTACACGTACCTTGTAGAGGCACCGTTCAATGACCCTCGGAAAGCAGAGTGTAGCTATTCAGATGCTGTTTACAGCTCGTCTCTATCATAAACGGTTCAGAAGATATTTCATGTTTTGTAAAACATCTGCAAGCGTTAGCATGCTACTACGTTCGGTTTAGCATCGATGCTACGCTTGGTTTAGCATCGCTGCTACCGCTCAGTTTAGCATCTGGTCCCGTACTACGTGATTACACATGGCTACACTTGTTGTCATAAATGCACCGTTCAAGGACCCTCGGAAAGCGGAGAATCTCACGATTCAGATGCAGTTTACAGCTCGTCTCTATCAGTTTCAGAAGTTATTTAGCCTAATGTTGTGCTCCTCTCTAGAGGGTTAAAAGTTGTCCTAAGTCAACTTTAATCGTCATTCACGTGCCTTTCCTCAATTATCTGGACTATGAAACTTTGGGAGATTGTTTTTGAATGTAATTTCTTTGAAATTAGCAAAAAAAAATTTTTTTGAATTTTTATTGATTTCCCACGTTATCAGCTGATTATCTAAAAATAGAACGTTGCGACTTCCGACTCATTTTGCCAGAGCGGGTCACATATTATTACAGTACAAGGTTTACGACAGATGACAGACAACCTGGGCTGTGTGTGTGTGTGTGTGCCTGCGTGTGTAAGAAAGAGAGGGGGAGAGAGAGAGAGAGATAGAGAGAGATAAAGTAGGTAAAACCAGCTAACTGTTAACTTAGCTACCATAGCTCAGGCGTCGGTCTCCCGGGGAACTGCCCATTGGTCCGACCTCCCATTGGTTCGACCTCCCGTTACTCCGACAAAATACCCACTGGTCCGACCTCCCATTGGTTCGACCTCCCGTTAAATCAACCACAAGTCGGACCAATAGGAGGTCGAACCAATGGGTGGTCCCGTTAGTTCGAACTGTCATCGCTACTTTCTGACAAGCTCTTCCATTGATAGGAGCATGCAGCTTTCTCTCTCTCTCTCTCTCTCTCTCTCTCTCTCTCTCTCTAAAAGTAAAGTAAATTTCGCTTTGGTTAGGTTCAGGCAATGAAGAAAGGAGTTGGTTAAGTTTAGTAGAAACACCAGGTAGAGGCTAGACAGGCAGGAAGCATAATGAGCATTATATGTTATTAATATGAAGTGCTTGTTTTGCACATGATTTGTTTGATCCCAGAAAGGAAAAAAGGATCAATGCGCAGCCTCCATTTCCTTTCTGATTGCGTCCGTCTGTCTGTTCAGAGTGGGAGAGAGAGACAGAGAACCCAATCCACCTGTCTGTATACCTGTCTGTAATGTAAGTTTGATTTGATATGAATGTCAAGGTTTAATTATGGACACTAATGAGCGCGCAGCAGTGCGTAAAAGTCGTGCGTAATGACAGCTCCTCGTTGGTGAAACACAATAAACTGCACCTCTTCTTCCACGTGTGTCTTATTGACAGGTGGAGCCTATATGCATAATTATATAAATGCATAATGAACAGTAAAAATGGAGAGCTGGACTAATGCTAACTAGTTCAGTTCGAACTAATGAGGACCTCCCATTAGTTCGAACTCTCATTACTCCGATTGTCAGACCAATGGGAGGTCGAACTAATGGGAGGTCGGACCAGTGCCATGGACCCGGTCTCCCGTCAGGTAAAAGCTGCCGTTTATTCCTTAAATGTAGTTCATGAAGTGAGCCTCTCTGGTACAGTTATCCATCGCTGCAGTTGAATTAGCCGCTAAACTGCTGGACGCTAAAACCGAGGGGGCGACTGTTTGTTTACAATTCACAAAAGCAACGTCAACGTACGTGCCGCTCACAGCCTCTGTACAGTACTGAAGTTAAACTCACTCACCCATAAAAGACGTGCAAAGTCCTCATTTAGTTCTTGGCGAAGCGGTTAGCATCATCGCCTGCGGTGCGGGAGGCCCGGGTTGCTCTCATTGTCATCAGTGCTTGCAGCTTTGAAATGTCCTGTTTTTGTTTTGTTTTTATTTTTTGCGGGCATTGCAGTGTCCTCCACACAAAAAGTTGAATGACCCCCCCTCGCTGACCTTTTTTTTTTAGTGGACCCACCCCTCAACAAAGAATATTATGGCATGACCCCCCCCCCCCCCCTTTTCCTCCGGTGGCCCATTCCATAAATAATGAACGGTCCCTTATTGTTCACAATTTTTTTAGAATCTTTGGCCACGTCGATTAGAGAAGAGTCGAGAATTAAAGGTGTCATTGGAGGTGGCAGGGAGCATAAATTATTTCTTTATGCTGATGATATTTTGGTACTGAGTCGGGACCCAGCCAATTCTGTGTCAGTTTTGCTAGAAACTATTGAAGCATATTCTAAAGTGTCTGGCTATTGTATCAATTGGCATAAATCAGAAGCCATGCCAGTGTCTCAAACCTGCTTACATAATCAGTTATCAGCTTTTAATTTCAAATGGCTACCAAAGGGGATTAAATATTTAGGTATAGAATTAGATCCAGATATAAAGGAAATTATGACAACTAATATGGAGAAAGTATTAAACAAAATTAAAGCTAATTTGGATAATTGGAGTAAATTACACATGACTTTATGGGGTAAAGTAAATGCAATAAAAATGGTTGTGGCACCACAAATAAATTACCTAACTGGGATGATACCCATATGCATTCCAAAACAACTACTAGTTAGATATGACAAAATGATAAAACAATTTCTTTGGGATGGAAAAAAAACGCGAATTCGTTTGAATAAATTATTTGAGTCCAAGAAGAGAGGGGGTTTATCATTGCCGAACATAAAATATTACAGTGTTGCCTTTGAGATGTCCAAGCTTACAGGACATTGGGATGAAGCTGGTGCTGATTTGGACTGGGTCCTGATTGAGCGGGAACTCACGTCCCCTTTTAAACATATGGAGGCTCTGGCACAAACAGTTAAAAATGAGAAAAATAAGGTGAATAACCCTATTCTAGGACATTCGAAAATGGTTTGGCAGGAGGTACATAAGAGATGTAAAATCTCTCAGTATACTCAAAAATATGCATCCATATGGCACAATCCGAAAATAAAGAGAAAGACAGCCTATCTATTGGGCTCGGTGGTTAAGAAAAAACATCAGAATAATAGATGATTTATTTGAAAACGGCAAAGAAAAAATTAATTTAGAGAGTAGAGGCCACTTCTGGAAATACTTACAAATTAGACACTGTATTAAAGAGGTGGTTCCTGTGGGTCAGGACAGAAGCCCGATTGAATGCTATTTACAATTACCTGTATGAGATGTGTCCTTGGACAAATAATAATGGTTGTAGTAATCTCAGGATGATATGGGAGAAAGATCTGTCTTGTACACTGGATGAAAAAACATGGGAGGGGATTCTTTCCAACACTAAAGAATAAGAGAAGCCAGAGGCAAATTTATTCAGTATAAAATAATTCATATGTGACCCGCTCTGGCAAAATGAGTCGGAAGTCGCAACGTTCTATTTTTAGATAATCAGCTGATAACGTGGAAAATCAATAAAAATTCAAAAAAAATTTTACATTCAAAAACAATCTCCCAAAGTTTCATAGTCCAGATAATTGAGGAAAGGCACGTGAATGACGATTAAAGTTGACTTAGGACAACTTTTAACCCTCTAGAGAGGAGCACAACATTAGGCTAAATAACTTCTGAAACTGATAGAGACGAGCTGTAAACTGCATCTGAATCGTGAGATTCTCCGCTTTCCGAGGGTCCTTGAACGGTGCATTTATGACAACAAGGGTAGCCATGTGTAATCACGTAGTACGGGACCAGATGCTAAGCTGAGCGGTAGCAGCGATGCTAAACCAAGCGTAGCATCGATGCTAAACCGAACGTAGTAGCATGCTAACGCTTGCAGATGTTTTACAAAACATGAAATATCTTCTGAACCGTTTATGATAGAGACGAGCTGTAAACAGCATCTGAATAGCTACACTCTGCTTTCCGAGGGTCATTGAACGGTGCCTGTACAAAGTCGGGTAATCACATGGTACTGAACAGACGCCAGATTCACGGAAGGCTTTAAACCAGAGACGTTCTAAATTGTTTGAACGCAATTTTCTCAGGTTTTCAATCGAAAGCAGTGAGTGGAAGACCATAATTAAAATCACCATATCTTAAAAACTATCCAATGTATGACTTTGACTAGGGTATCATTTTAAAGCTTATTTTATCCTCTTTCTGTTGATACCAAAATCTCAATTTTGAAATTTGGGTCACTGCGACTCATTTTGCTGGATCAGGTCACATATTATTTTACACCATCAAGACTTAACAGAATGGGCCTAATTAATAATGATCTATGTTGGAAGTGTGGGGCAGAAAGTGGCACATTTATCCATACATTGTGGGAATGTTCTAAGATCCTCCCCTTATGGGAAAAAGTTATAGATTATATGAGCAAATCATTAAATTGTGAACTTCCCAGATCACCAAGACTATGTCTCCTCGAAGACAGAACTGTGGTACCCCTGTTGAACAAATACAGTTTTAGAATATTAAAAACTGGCCTAATAACATGTGCACGGACTATTCTGAGGTGTTGGAAGGAACCCCAAGCTCCCACACTGAGTATGTAGAAAACACAGATGATGGCGACTGTGGCATGTGAGAAGATGTTGGGGAGATTAAATTGTGAAAATGATATGATAAAAGAAAAATGGAATAGTTTTGGTAGACAGATGTGTTAATTTGCCTGTCTTTGCCTATGTATTACCTGCCTGTCTTATTTTTAGTTAATTTACTTTCAGATTTTTCATGTTATTTATTTATTTTATTTTATTTTATCTTATTTGTTTTTTCTATTATTACTAATTTTGACCTTCATTTTGTCTGTTGTATTTGATGTTCGTTGTGTCTATTGCAATAATGAAAAAATAATAAAAACTTTTTTAAAAAAAATAGCGAGTACAATTAAATGCTGGCAGAAGTATTAATCAGAAACAGTTAAGTTTAAACTACTTTTCTTTCTACTTTGTGCCGACACTCAGGGGGACGTTCTTCCACGGGAGGGAAGTTTCCGTGGGGAATGGCTCACCTCACTACCTGCAAAACAAAAGGACAGATTGCAGATATAACAGGGCAAGACAACAACTACACCCACAAAAGCTACATGCCGCTTCAACAGGATATGAAGTGTCCATTTATTCAGTGTTTGAGTTATCACTAGAGGTGCAATTGTGGCACCCTGGCTATTTTAGTAGCCTAAGTTATTGTATGTATTGTTTTCATTGTTGTTTTATAATGGTTGTATAGTTTTAATTGTTTCTGATTTTGGTAAACGTTACACAGTCGCTGCCGCCGTACATAGATACAGTGTTGCAGTTTACATCCGATTCTGGAGTAGCCTACTAAGCTGTGTTTATCTGTTTTTTTTCTTTTCAGACTTGTACTATATTTAATAATCCCCCCTTGACACCTGAAGTGACATCATCTAATTCAGATCTCTGTTGAAAACGGGCTTCAGAGTGCACAGCGCACTAATCACATAAGGGAGAGTGGAGCTGTTGGTGACAAAAGACAGCACAACTGTTGCCTGTTGTACACTGGCCTGGCACGTAAAATTAAAGTGCAGACGACCAGTGAATAATGAGTCAAAAATCTGCCGACTGACCACTGCCTGAAGAGTTTGAAAGTATAACTTCATATGAACGTAGCTCAAACCAACCCGGTGCCTCAGCACGGTGACCAAGCTCTGATAAATACACCTGATCTACGCTAGTACAACATGTCCTCCCGTGCCATGTCACTTACAGAGCTTTTGGGAAAAAAAAAAAAAAACACATGTCAGAGTTTTCCTCTACTACAGCTGACATGTGGTCACAGTCTCACAGTGAATCACCATCCATTAATATAAACTTCAGCCTCCAAGCTCTCTGCCCTCAGACTGTCCTGAGCTGTCTGTGATTGTGGTTTAAGTAGTTAAATACAGTAATAAGATATAGTTCATATCAGAGTTAATGTCATCATAATAGTGTAGTCACTGTAGTGGCAGGAAAGACCAATTCCCCAAATATTGTGTTGGCCATGCAATCCCTAGAACAAGTTACTGCTTGCCTGTTGAATAAAAAAAAGTTGAAATATTTAAATGTCTGACATTAGAAGTCAACTTTAAGTCAGACAAAAAATGTTTAAGGTGTTCAATGTTTAAGGTGTTTTTATTGTTCTCAAATGTAAAAATGGGTCATGTTGGAACCTCAACATTATTTAAGGCTTAAATAACCTGCTACTTAAACATTTTTCATTGTGCTCCTATAGTAAACATACTAACTATTTATTATGGTTCAGAGCCTATAATGAGGGAAACTTAGGTTCTCAGGAAAATCACAGCATATCAATTACAGAGTGATTAAGTCAATTGACTTGTGCTGCTGTGTGTCTACACTTTCTGTGTCCGTTTTAATGAAAAGACCTCTGGTGTTTCATATCCATATAGGTGCTAAGGTTAATTTTGATAAGGCACAAGTAACTGATGAAAATTGTCATAACATTCAGACTTTGATCCTTTTACAATTGAGTTGACATGAAATTCCACAAAACTGAACATTATTGAGTTGAAGGCACAAGCTTGGCACAAGGTGTAAGTTCTTGGAGTGATGCAGCAGTTTGATCCATTGCCACATTGGGGGAGGTCATGATTGATACTTTGAGAAAAAGAAGAAAAAAGTTACCCAGCTGAGAGAGACATTTTGAAACCATCTAATTGCAAACATTAGATCGCTGCCATATCAATATAGCAATTTGTATGTATGTCCGTGATAGTGGGGTCGGATGCATGTGTAATTTTTCTCTGTCATTTCAAATTGGGGTTAAAGTTTGGTTTTCACTTCTAAGTTGAAGTTAAGGGTCTATAGAACAATTTGAGTCCAAGTGTCAAACACACAGATAAAAAATGACCCGTAGGGGGCGCCGCAAAATATGTAAATTGCTACAACTTTTGATTAGATTAACCAAATTTAACATATGAGGTATGTATGGATTCAGAATTAAAAGGAGAAACTGCTATGCCAAGCATTTGGTGTTCAGATTAAAAATAAATACACTTTAGCCCGATATATTAAATGGAGACAAGCTAAATTGTGCTTTTTTTTTAAGATAAAGTCTGGAAATGTCCTCAAAGTTGCTATGAAACATGATTTTTAAAGTTATTGTAAATAAAGGCTGTGTAATGACTCAACTGGATTAAAGATTGATGTTCAGAATATCCCTATAGATAGGATACAATGCACACAAGCAAAATTATGCTTTTTTTTAAAGATAAAGTCTGAAAATATCCTCACAGTTGCTAAGGAATTTGACTTTTTAATGTTATTTCATTAAGTCAAGACTGTGTGGTGATTAAACTGAAATTGAAATGCTCATCACTCATTCTATTCTACAGTATACCCTAGGGGGTGCCGCAAAATGTAGTAACAGCCATAATCTTTGTATGTATGGATTTAGGATCATGAGTCCCAACTTTTTTCAATCAATCAATCAATCAATCAATCAATCAATCAATCAATCAATCAATCAATCAATCAATCAATCAATCAATCAATCAATCAATCAATCAAGTCACAATCCAGCGTTCCAACATGTCTGTTTTCTGTGAGGCCAATTATGCCACCCACTCCTTTCACCCTTTTGTTGGCTTGCTCGTGTGCTTGGTCAATCAGCATAGCTGAAAATGTTGATTGCTGCGAGTTACCGTCCAATGTTCCTTTTCAAACTCTGCCCGGATACTATCTGGGTGACATTCCATGTCCTTTATAAAGACTGGATGGCATATATGATGGTCGAGAGCAAAGAACAGAGGAACAAGCTTCTGCAGGGTTGTGACCATGAGTTCGATCTTCCGTTCGCCATGTGCTCGTATGAACATCAAGATACTCTGTTGGTACTTGTACACAAGCAGCCAGAAGGAGAATGTTGGGCTCTCATGGGCAACTCTCTCAACCCAGTCCTCAAGGACCATCCCGGTTCAACTGTCCTCTTTAGAGGGCTGTGGAGTACCACAACAGTAACTTGATGGGCATATCTTGTTCTCATCACATTGGATGCCTTCAGAAATGATGTGGCTGCTGCCACTGAATTCACTAGCCCAGCTTCTTTCAGGGCTTCAGGCCATCCAGATCCACGCAGAAGATCTCCCATGGTACTCCACAAAGCCATTTCAGTGTGGAACCCACCTAACATCACCACAAACTTGTCTTCTCCGAAGATGTCAGGGAAGGTCCACTGCATTTTTTTTTTTCGCAAAGTCATAGAGGGGTTGGTCCACTACCATCACAGGGACTTGTTGTGGGTTGAGGTACTCAGTGTTTTTTTTTCACCAGGTTCATTCCACGGTGAATCATTTCTGGGGTTGCTGCTTTGTCATGAAAAAGTGGCAGGAGGGCCTCAATGCTTTTTTCCGGCTCTCCAACATCAGATCGAGCAGCATGGAATGAAGACCACATTGTTGGAGTGCCACTTTCTAAATCAGAATTGACATAGAGGATGTCATTTACTGCATTCATCCATGCCTCTTCATGCTGTCTCTCTGCATTGAATGAACCTCTCACCACTGGCTGCACAACTTTAACTGGAGGTTGGGTAACAAGATTTCAGCCCACAGGTGGTACAGATGTATACGAATGAGGCAGGATGGGTCCTACTATGCTGCTTTCTCCTGATTTCTTTGAGTTGATTTTCAGACATTCTTGGTGCAACCCAGGGTTGAAAGCAGCAAAAATAATTAAGAAGTGCAACAATAACAAAAGGCATGCAAGTTGGGTGCTTCATATCACGTAGGCCAGTGGTTCCCAAACTTTTTTGTCTTGCGTACCCCCTGAGCCGTTTTGCCATACCACAAGTACCCCCTCCCTCATACGTGTTGATGATTCTCCAAAAGTGGTCATGACGTAACACAACTGATTAAGAAACGAAAATCATTTCAATTTCTCTCTTCAATTTGCACAAAGACATTTTACACTATTCTCCTGCATTTTAGTTGTTTCTGGCTGTTGTGGTGTTTGTTGTGGTCAAATGTGTCTTCAGAGTTGTAGGATTGTCACAATACTAAAATTTCAAACTAAATGCAAATACCCAGGAAAATATTGAATATGAGATCATATTCAATACAGCAGCAGTGCCTCCCAGCTTATTATTGTTCCATTATTTTATTTGTATTATAATCAAAAGGACGTATAACAGATGTTTGTTTGTTTTTTAATTAAATGAAAAGCTAACTAAGAGTTGTGAAATTCCAGCGTGTTGCTATTGTTTCATTACATTCATTATGCATCTCCTCTCCCCCTCTCACAACACACACACGTGCATGCAGACAGCGGAGAAAAAGAGAGGAGACGAGAGAGGAGTGTTGCCGTTAATATCGCCGTTTTAAACTTACGGCTAAATTCACCCTACGTGCGTCTAGTTCTGTGTAACTCTGTTACTCACTCAGGTCCAAACACTCTGGACGCTGCCTGCTCTGCTCTCCTCTGCTCTGCTCTGCCTGTCGAGTGCGCGCGTCGGGCGCTGTGGGGGCGCGCTGTTAATATCGATACTTTTAGAAACCAGTCATGTATCCAGATGCGCCGTTTTGCATCGATACTTTTGACAACTATACAAAGCTGTGCTACAGGTTGTTGTCTTCTGGAGGCAACTAGTTGTGGCGCACGTACCATTTCAGTAATGGGCTTATGAAGTGACTCGGAATATCGGGGTCATGCCTATGTTCCCACAGCCCTATGTTCCCTCATTTCTAACTTTTGTTGTCACTGAAAATTAGGCCCTATGTTCCCTCAGCCCTTTGGTCCCACCATTGGTTGGGTTTAGGCAATGAAGAAAGGAGTTGGTTAAGTTTAGTAAAAAGACCAGGTAGAGGCTAGACAGGCCAGATAGGTAGAGTCCAGATAGGTAGAGAGAGTCCAGAGGGAACATAGGGCTGAGGGAACATAGGGCTGTGGGAACATAGGCACGCTCCCCTCCAGACCACTCACAACCCTGTTCATGAGGCGTTGGAAGGTTGCCGGTGCATTTCGCAACCCAAAAGGCATCACTGAATAAGAATACAAACCCGTGGGTGTCACAAACGAGGCAATGTCTTTCGCTCTCTTCGACAATGGCACCTGCCAATACCCCTTGAGCAAATCAAATTTGCTCACAAACTTAGCTGACCCAACCTGGTCGACACAATCCTCCACACGGGGGAGGGGGAAACAATCTGGTTTTGTAACACTATTTACTTTACGAAAGTCAGAACAAAATCTGGGCGTGTTACAGTGGCGGCTGGTGCTAAAATAAATTGGGGGGGCGTCAGATAAATAAGATAAATAAAGAGCATTGCTAACTTCACATCCAGCAGTAAACAGCAGTCAGCAGCGGATCAGCTGATCTCTCCCTCCGTACAAACGCTCCGTTCTGATCTAGCCCCACTGGACTTTCAAAGTAAAGGTGACGCAGCTGAAAATTAGTTAGGCTAAATAGTGAAACAGCGGCGCCTTTATAGCCGATTTTAGGATGAAACTCTGAACATAACCTGAAACAACAGATTTTTCTTTTGCTGCGGCCGCCATTGTCTCCTGTCTTG
Organism: Trachurus japonicus; assembly: GCF_045865225.1. Classification (NCBI taxonomy): domain Eukaryota; kingdom Metazoa; phylum Chordata; class Actinopteri; order Carangiformes; family Carangidae; genus Trachurus; species Trachurus japonicus. The sequence continues at coordinate 30,518,966 of NC_140920.1, forward strand.
TTGTTGTTTTCTGTCTGCTCCGTGTGCACGCCATGGATGTATTATATTAACGGTGCACGCGGGTGAGTCTGTAGCTGTTTGAGTGACAGGCACGTCGCCGCTGCCAGGGGAGTGACTTTGATTGACAGGTCAGGTATCATGAATCAATCCGATTGGATGAAAAAATGACCCAAACGCGCTGATTGGCCATCTTGAAGTGACCAATTAGAGACCAGCATGAAGTCACATGGAAGCCAAAAGTTTAAGAGCCCACATACACACTCATTAGGCCGGCGCCCCTCGCTATTGAAATGTATGAAACAACCCAGAATAAACCCAATATGGAATGGAAAGGCTTACGAATTTCAAAGTAAAACCCATTGTATGAGTGAACACTGAACAGATATGGTAATTACTTTTTATTATATTTATGTTTACTGTGTCTACACTTTTTTCCTGAAATTTTGATGGGGGCGGCGCCCTAGCGCCCCCTATTGACCGGTCGCCACTGGCGTGTTATCTGATTTAGGAACAAGCAAGCAAGGTGAAGCCCAGGGGGAGCAAGACGGCTCCGCAATGTCATTCTCTAACATATACTTAATAGGGTTGCACATCTCTCTGTGATAAACGATTCGATATGAATCTAGATACACAGATTACGATTCGATTCAAAAACGATATCCTTTTAATACAGACCGATTCGATCCGATTCGATTCAGTGTAGGACGATTCGATTCTACGGTTAATATTTGTTGTAGGCTAGATATTTTATAAAATAAAGAATTCTATGAAAGTGACTATCTTACAGTAGTACTACAATATTTTTTCAAATATATCCCCAAGCATTATTGCTTTAAAGCATGGCAAAAAAAAAAGAGAATAACAACAAAATCACATGTCAATGTATTTATTCTTTGACATGGACCAATATCTGTGAGAACGTTTTTGTAATTAGCCCTTTTCCACCGAGCTGGTTCCGGTGCTGGTTCGGAGCCAGTGCCTGCTCAGCACCAGTTCTTGGTTCAGCACCAACTCCTTGCTGGGTCAGAGCTAAGAACCGGTTCTTCCAGGGGCTGGCAGCGGAGTTGCCTTAGCAACAAGACTGCTACGTATTACGTTTGTTTATCGATGAAGCTAACTAGCTGAGCTACAGGCGGTGGCTAACAGCAGCTAACGCTCATATCAAAATATACGTCGAAACGTAGTTGCCGGTCGCGGCGATTACAGTGAAGACGGCTGCTTTTTTTCAGCCGGAGTTATCGCTCATTAATAGCCTAGTCTATGCTTCCACGTCGGGTCCAGTGTTCAACACCCGCAGGTCGGACCAGGTTGTCTACCTGTAGCAGGCAGCAGAGACAGGAGCAGCTCCTGGATGGGGAGTGTGCTAATAGCAGCAGCAAAGCTAACATCAGGACGTCATCTGTTAAACCCCCCGTCCCCTCCGTTATTGGACACAACATGAAACTACTCCAGTTAGCGAATCGTGTTGTAACAAAGATATTCACAGGAAAAAAATTGTTTATATGTGGCCCGTTGATTGATTTATGAGCTATTAAAGACACCGCTAACGGCTAAGCACTCTAGCCCATAGCGATAACCGGTTCATGACTCTACAACCGATTCATCTAGGAATTCATGGCTAATTTGTATCGATTCAGGAGGCTGCTACCGATACAGCCGAATCTCTCACTTGTTAAACTGAATATCCGGTCGCATCGGTTTATCGTTCACAACCCTAATACTTAACCTCAGCATCAAGAAACTTGCGCTTCTCTGGATGAACACGGTAAAACTTCTGCTTAACCCTTTACCTACTGAGCTAGCGCGGGCGCTAGCGCCGGCGCTAGTCCGGAGTAATATTACCGTAACTCCGTCACAGTTCGCCCAAAATTAAAACGGCATTGGAAAGCCTAGGCTTTGCACTTTCCAGTGCTATGCTGTTCATTACGGTAGCTGCCAAGCCTATGACGTAGCCCCGCGGAGCAAAACATCGGAAAAATCGCGAGAGCGCAACGTGACTTCACAATACCGTAAATCGTCGAGTTTTGCTCCATCTGAAAAATTCCAATGCGAGCAGAGAGCTGAGAAGATGTGTTTTGCGCTTATACTTCATGTATTACCGTAATGCCGCTAATTTTATTTTGAAAGGAGGGAAAACTGAGAGAGCGAGAGAGGAGACTTGAGAAGACAGTGATATTATGAGATCCCGTAGTATTTTTTTCGTGAAAAGTAGTAAGAGAGAGTTTGTGTGTGTCAGAGAGGGTGTGTGAGACAGAGACAGTGTGTGTGAAGGAGAGATCGTTTGTGTGTGTGTGAGCTATCGTGTGTGTGTGTGTATCTGTCTGTCTGTCTGTTCGGTCGCGATGTCGGACAGACCGTCAAGGACCGTAAAGCGGCCAGCACGATTGATTGAGGAGGAGAGCGATTTGGAGGATGCTTCGTCGGAGCTGAGGTGAATGATTGACAACACATATCAACATCTAGAGACTCAAATGTATTATTATTACTTGTATATTTGTGTGGCGGCCTGGGAAAACCCGTCGGATGTCGCGGACGTTAGATTGTGGCAAATAGCCAAAATAGGTGGAAAAGTACTATTTCCATGATTTTGATATTTTGTGTGATTCTGGTACTTTGAACTCTCTACTACATCGTGGTGAATAAATATATTAAGAAAACAAAACGGAAAGTACTTATTTTTATGTTTTTGTGGCGAGTGAAGCGTTTCATTTTCACCTGAGACACAGAACAGCTGATCTGCAGCAGCAGCGCTAGAGGAGACAGGTCCGTTGTTGTTGTTGAGGTAACATTCAAGGACCCTCGGAAAGCAGAGAATCCCGCGATTCAGATGCTTTTTTACAGCTCGTCTTTATCATAAACGGCTGTTGGTGTTTTGTAAAACTTGTGTAAGTGCCGATGATGAGTTCGTTTTAGCGCCGATGCTACGTTCTGTTTAGCATTGATGCTACGTTCGGATTAGCATCGATGCTACGCTAGGTTAGCGTCTGTTCCCGTACCACGTGATTACACGCACCCTATGCGGTCCCTTCTTGTCATACAGGCACCATTCAAGGACCCTCGGAAAGCAGAAAATCACACGATTCAGATACAGTTTACAGCTAATCTCTATCATAAACGGTTCAGAAGTTGTTTAATGTTTTGTAAAACACTCGTCTTTAGACGGTTAAAACAGCAACGTTCTAGTTAAAGCCATTTTTCTCACTTTTCAGTTTTTTGGTCATAATAGATTAAAATGCCCATAACTTTTGATCTGAAAGGGCTATCTCAGTCATTCAAACAGTTATGTATGGCTGAAAACGCCTAGTTTATGGAAATATCAAAAAATGAAAATGTCAAAATCCCACCATGTGAAGGGTTTTCCCAGGCCACCACACATTTGTCATAGAGTGTGCTATAATGTCACATACACATAATTTGTCCAACTAAATTATTAGTTTTATCATGTTTGTTGTTGATATGGAGCGCTTTTTGTGTCTGGCATAAATATTATTATTATTATTAGCCTATTATCCGTAAAAAATATTTGATTGTGGTCTAATAAAAATTAAGATTTTCATCAGATTCTATCCATGTTACTTTCAGTGATCAGCCCTCTGATGAAGAGTCCTCCAGTGACAGGTACTGTATTGACATTATGCCTGTTATAAAATGATTTGTTTTGTATTTTTGTGGATTTGTTATAGAAAAACCTTTATCTGTCCCTGAGTGAAATTCAAGAACATCGAAAACACTTACACTGTACATGCACCTGAATGTTTTTTGGATTATGTGTGCTCAACTGTGGAACTACCTGTAATGTTTTTTCTCTATTATTTTCAGTGCTGTGTCATCCTGCAGTCATCCCAGCGTCCCACAGCGTGGGAGAGGGAGTTGCCGAGGCAGAGGCCGCGGAGTTCCTCCTCAGCACTCACCTCCACATCAGCGGTGGAAGACAGTTGAGGACCCTGATGAGCCAGCCCCTACTCCCCCCAGATTCTTTCCAAGACGGGCCCCCGGTGTCCAACCCCCTTTCACCCTGAGTAACCCCTCACCAGGTGAGATCTTTTCTCACTTCTGTGATGCTGAGGTTCTCCAGCTCCTGGTTGAGTGCACGAACAAGAAGGCAGTGGCTAATCTGGAGAAGGGGAAGAAGTTCAGTTGGACACCGGTTTCAACAGATGAGATCAAGAAATTCATTGGCATGCTGCTATATATGTCTGTGGTCCGCCTCCCACAGATCAGTGACTATTGGCGGCAAGCGACAATTTTTCATGTTGAGTGCCCTGCAACCGTCATGTCCCGCGACCGCTTCCGGCTCATTCTTAGCAACATCCACATGAGTGATCCAGAGGTCGACGCTGACAATGACACAAGGAAAGGGATGGAAAACTATGATCCAGTCCATCGTGTCAGACAGCTACTGGAGATGATCCGCATCAGGTGCCTCTCCTTCTACCATCCCAAACAACACCTGGCGGTGGATGAGAGGATGGTTGCCACCAAAGCCAGACTTGGCATCAAGCAATACATGAAGGCCAAGCCAACAAAGTGGGGGCTGAAGCTGTTTGTGTTGGCTGATGTAAATGGCTACACTGTAGATTACATCCTGTACACAGGAAAGGTCACCACATCTGTCTCCGGCAAGGGACTCGCATTTGATGTTGTCGCGTCGCTCGTCAAGAGTGAGTACCTTGGCACTGGGTACATCATATACACCGACAACTTCTACACCAGCCCCCTGCTCTTCCGCCACCTCATCCAGCAGGGATTTGGTGTTTGTGGCACATACCGAGAGGGGAGAGTTGGCGTGCCCAAACCCAAGGAGAATGCTCTGAACAGAAGGTCGCCAAGGGGCAGCATCCACTGGGTAAGGGATGGTGACCTTTTGTTCGTAAAGTGGCAAGACACCCGGGAGGTCTCCATTTGCTCCAGCGTCCACCCGGTGTACAGCGGGGACATGGTGCAACGGTGGCAGAAGACAGGACAACACCACAGCAGAGTCTCTGTGCCAAGACCGACGGCAGTGAGCGAGTACAATAAGTACATGGGGGGGGGTTGACACATCCGACCAAATGCTGAGCACAAACTCAGTTCAGCGGAAGACCAAGAGGTGGACAATCACAGTCTTCCAGCATCTTGTGGACATCTGTGTAACAAATAGCTTTGTGATCCACAAAGAGGTGTGTGCCAGCCAGCAGCTTCCCCACATGACCCGGCAGCAGTTCCAGGAAGAGCTGACAGCACACCTGCTTGGAACCCCGCTGAAGGTCTCTGTTCCTCCTCCTCCACCAACTGCCAGTCACTGCCCTGTCCCAATAAGCACTGGGAATCCATCCTCTGAGCGTTCCACCAAGGGGAGGAAAACTTGCAAAGTTTGCAAGAGGTGCACCGGCTGGATGTGCGAACTTTGCAAGGTGTCCCTGTGTCTCCAGCCAGACAGAAACTGCTACAGGCAGTACCACATTGAGGGTGGAATGTAAATATTGTACATATTGTTATATAGTTATAGTTGTATTTGACATGTGTACATTGTTTGATTTTACACATGTCACCTGTTATAGTTGTATTTGACATGTGTACATTGTTTGATTTTACACTTGTCACTTGTTATAGTTGTATTTGACATGTGTACATGGTTTGATTTTACACATGTCACCTGTTATAGTTGTATTTGACATGTGTACATGGTTTGATTTTACACTTGTCTCCTGTTATAGTTGTATTTGACAAGTGTACATGGTTTGATTTTGCCATTTTGCACCTGATGGTTTGGTTTTGCACTTTGTTCTTACCTATGATATATAGTTGGGTTTTCCACATTTCACCCTATGGCTTGGTGTTGCTCTTTTCCACCTTATTTATATAGTTTGGTTTTGCACTTTTTCACTTGACATGTATGGCTTGGTTTTGCACTTTTTCGCCTGTGAAAAGAGTTCAATTTTGCACTGTTTTGTGGGAACCCAAAGCCCTAGACACAAACAATCACTAAGATTGATTCCCAACATGTTTAGGTTCCCATTTCAAATGTCAAATCAGAACTTCATGTGCAATAACAGTATTTTCCTCACTAAACCCCTGAAAAAACAAAGTTCGTTTTTGTGTTTTTCTTGATTTAAACTGCTCTTGCTTCCATATTATGTGCAATAATCATTTACCAGATGTTAAAAATTAAAGTTTAACTACTCCTGGAAAAATGGGTCAAAGGAAACAGACATAGGACATTTCCTTATTATTGTATAGCCATAATAACAAAATATGTCCAAACGGCCATTTTTAACCTCAGTAGGTAAAGGGTTAATGGGCTTAGAATCTCCCACATCAATGTCATGTTCGATCAAATGTGTGCGTGTAGGTGTATCACCGAACAAACATGCATAACTCTTTATCAGACTGACCAACTGTGCACGTTTAGAAACCTCTAAATGACCAAACAAACCATCTAAATTCTGCAAAGTCTCAGAATTCTTGAGCCGACCATAGAGTATAGCATCATCAGGGCCTGACACGCCGTCCTCTCCCTGCTCTGCCACCACAGGGGATGAAGAAGCAGACACACAGGCAGGATGGACATCCGACGGCTGAACCACCTCACCGGCCTCCTGCACACGAACACAGTAGGGTTTCAACAAATTCACATGACACAGTTGAGTAGAAGACCTACGATCTGAAGTAGCAACCAGGTAATTCAGGTCAGACAACTTCTTTACCACAGAGTAAGGACTAAAAAACTTAGCCTGAAAAGGGGATGTTACAATGGGCAACAGAGCCAAGACCTGATCCCCTGGGAGAAAAACACGGTTCTCAACCCCACGGTCATAATGTTTTTTCATTTTGCTCTGCGCACCCCCCAATTTACTCTTAGCTACTTCCTGAGCCCTGTACAACCTGTAGCGAAAACCATACACATACTCCAGAAGATTCTGAGGAGGCTCCTCCTCCTTCCAAATGTCACGCAACAGGGCCAAAGGGCCCCGAACAGTATGACCAAACACAAGGTTGTTGGGACTAAACCCTATGCTCTCTTGAACGACTTCCCTAGCGGCCAACAACAGCCATGGTAAGCCCTCTTCCCAATCACTTGACATTTCAACACAATACGCACGCAACATTGATTTCAGAGTCCGGTGAAATCTTTCCAGAACGCCTTGACTTTGCGCGTGGTAGGCAGAGGCCTGATTATGCTTGACCCGCAACTGTTTCAGGACCTGGGAAAACAGATGAGAAGAAAAATTAGACCCCTGGTCGGACTGAATGACTCTGGGAACACCAAAAACTGACATAAACTGCGACAAAGCACGCACCACAGACCTGGCCGTGATTGTGCGCAGCGGGTAAGCCGCTGGGTAGCTTGTGCTCTGGCACATCACTGTGAGTAAATAACAAACTCCTGACCTCGAAGGTGGCAAGGGCCCCACACAATCAATGACAAGGTGCTCAAATGGCTGACTCAAAGCACGTATCGGGACCAAAGGAACAGGCTTGAGGGTCTGATTAGGCTTACTGGTGACCTGACACACATTACATGATTTTATATAGGCCGACACATCTCTCTTCAACCGGGGCCAGAAGAAATACCTCAGGATGCGGTCATACGTCTTCCTGACGCCCAAGTGACCACTCTCGTCATGGGAAATCTGCAACACCAAGCTGCGAAACTTAGAGGGAACAACAACTTGCAACACAGGATCCCCAACACAGGTTTCCCACTGAGGCACCCATTTCCTCATCAACACACAGCAACAAAATAGCACTGTGCATGATTTTCCACCTCACCAACAGGGCAAACCGACTCCAGCAACGCCTTGAGGGAGGGATCCGTCTGCTGCTGCTCCACCAACTCACTGCAAGAGACAGACCAAGGGACATCAGGACATGTTACATCATGCTGTAGTGAACCGTCAGCCTCTGCTGCGGAACTCTCATAATCTTGCGCGCGCGCCATGGCACGCGTCACAGCGCATGCAGTAAATACATCAAGGAACTCCCTCTCATTCTTATCAGGGTCACGGCTAACGAGGGGCGCCGGAACCACAATAGGAGGGGGCACATCAGCCCACACTCTACTACCGCATATATCATTACCCAAAATCACCTCGATTCCATCTAGAGGCAACGCCGGCCGCACACCAACCACCACTTCACCCTGGAACAGATCACAAGACAACATCATTTTGTGCTGAGGCACGCGCAAAACTTTCAATCCCATCCCAAGCACAGGGATAAACGACCCAGTGTAGGTCGCATCTGAAAACGGTAAGACTGATGTCAAAATGAAAGAATCAAAAGCGGCAGTATCTCGCAATATCTTCACGCGCACACGCTCGTCCCCACCTACCAGAGAAACAACACCTTCACTGATAAAAGGAGGAGGTACTCGCTGCAGAACCACAACTCCAGCATCAGCCCCGCCCACCAGCATCAGCCCCGCCCACTCGCCAGCATCAGCCCCGCCCACTCGTTCCGGTTCCACTTCTCTGGAGCGACTGAGCGGAGAAACACACACAGCCCACCTATCTACGGCACCAACTGCATTAAGATATAGGCTATTTGTGAAAGATGGTGACACAAGCTGTTAGTAAATCAATTTTCATATCACATTGATTACTGTTTTAACGCCTGAACTGTTTGTGTATATATACCTGTTAAATATATAGAAATTCCAGCTTTTGTTTGAACAGTGTTGGTAGCGTAGTGGGCAGAGATGCTACGCTGGTAAACGGGTGATCGGGGTCCGATTCCTAATGGAATCTTTTTTTTTTTTCTGCAAATGTTCCATTTTGTATCTACAATATATACCTGTTAAATAAATATAAGTTCCAAGTGCCTTAACTGTTCATATTACTGTGTATGCGTCTATCAATGGGCCGACTGTGGGGGAGGATTGGGATGCTGGTGAGCGGGAATTATGATCCATCAACCTCACCCATTGAAGCAGCAAAATAGAGTTGAGCAAGTGATTGGACTTCAACTTCGTGACTGTAAGTAGTAGTAAAAAAGTATTAATGTTTAAAATGTTGTGAGCAAGTGATTGAACTTAAACTTCATGGCTGTAATAGTAAAAAAGTAGCATTGTAAATAATTTCCTAGACCTATGTCGACACAATGGGCGGTGCTAGCTAGCACCAGTCCCGCCCAATAGCAGTGATCCTGCTTTTCACTGGTCTTTAAATTATTCTAAGTGGGTCCTACTCCGGTATTTTTAGCAGATTGTTGTCATTTTAATCCTTTCATACTCACAGCTACAGTTCTGTGTGTTTTTAAGGTGATCGGTGGCTATCAGCTTTTACTTTGTCTGGACCGGACACTTGAACCCGGCGCCGCACTCTCAGCTTAGCCAAGCTAGATTTTTATTTTGATGATCCCCGAGGATCATCAAAATAAATATATATATATATATATAATAAATATATATATGTATATATATAATGTTCACCGGCTCTCCGAAGAACTGAGGAGTAAGGAATCCCTGCTAGACCGCCTTGAGGCTGTCGCAGCTTGCCGTTGCTCCAGGCGATGGTCAGGGTCTGAACTCCAGAGGATGCTGCACCGTCTCCGCCTCGGACCAGCGCGGTGTTCCCAGCTCACCACCCAGGAAGCAGGCAAGGCAACGGCGCATCGTCTCCTCCGCTGCCTCCCTATAGCGCCCAAAGCCGCTCCGTTGGAACCCAGGATCGACAGCTGTCATCCGGGTGCACATCTTCTGCCACACGTGTAAGTTAGGCTGCTGAAGGACGCTGTGCGAAGACGCCCAGGGAGCCCCAGCAGCAGCCGGATCAAAGAGGTTGCATCCTTTTTTATTTTACCTCCTCCACCATCAACACTGACAGGACCTCCTCCACCAGCCGCAATGACAGAACTTCCTCCACCATAAAGCGGCATACTTCAGCCTTTACATCGATCCCGTCGGTGTGTTTGTAGCCGAGCAAGCCACATGATGGGCTAAAATCCAATGGGAAAGCTGTGAGCGTTGATGACACATGATCGGTCAAAGATCGTTTATTTACATCAAGATGGTAGCTCTGTTTATTGTTTATTGTTTTATTTGGATCCCCATTAGTCTGCATAATGATGCAGACTATTCTTCCTGGGGTCCACATTAAATCAAACACAACAATACAGTGTTTGTACAAAAGAAAAGAGAGGAAAAAAAAAAATAATAATAATAAAAAAATTACATGAAATCATTTCTCCTAAGCAAGATTATAAAAATGCATATTAAGTAGTACAATGTGAATAAGTTAACACGATCAAGAGGATGATTACATGATTATCAAATAGTTACATGATTATAGACATGACATGATCAAGAGGAGTAATATCATTCCATAATTAGGGGTACATTTCAGCATATCCAAAACCAGAAAAATCTGTATTCTTTTTTGAAAAATAAACTTGATGTCTCCATAGTATACCCCCTTAATGTGCTTAATTCATAATTTGCCAAGCTTAATCTTTAATGTCTATTTAAATATATTTGTGAAAATAATTATTGGATACATTATTTTGTCAACCGTGTTACGGACAAATGTTTGGTCATAGAAAGCATAGTGTGAAGTGCTACAGATTTGATAACACATTTTCTTGAAAGCTTTCAGGTCCACTCACCAAGGGTTATGAGGTTGTTTGTTTAACTAATTGGATTTTATGAATTTTGAGCGTTATCATGTCAATTCTGTGAGATATTACCATGAAGGATGGATCTTTTTTCCACATAAATCCACTGAATCCACTGAAAACACTGAATTCAGAAATATTCACCATATTTATGTAATATCCCCTTATCCAGAGAGAGCCCCAATCGTCTTTGTTACAGTTTATCAGAGTATTTAAAACATTTATGACAAAAAAACCACACGTAACACAGTTGACAAAGTAACACGGTTGACAGCAGTATACAGTTGAAACACCCAACAATGTCAACTGTGTTACTCCCTTTCAACTGTGGGTAACACGGTTGACAGGTAACACAGGCTGACATTTCAGCCATTTTTGGGGCCTTGTGCTAACTGCAGACTTCTGATCCATCACCACATGACCTTAATTAACTCATGTTTTTATACACTTTCCCTACATATTTGTCAATATAGCAACTAAAGAAAGTTCAAAAGAATATGTTGGTAACACAGTTGACGGTCAATTAACCCGCTCATGCGCACACCCTAATATTGAGAAAATATTGAAGAGGAGGAGTAGAAATTTACCATAGTATCTTCAAGTTTCCCTCCAAAAAGAAAAGTGGCATCACATGATGTTGAACTTTGGACTTTGGAGTGAACCATTGCTTGGTTATTGGGGAAGGGGTCAATTGGTAACACGGTTGACATGAGTTCTCGGACACTCTCAAAATGAATTATTTAGTGTACATTAAAGCAAAAAATACTTTTAAAAACACATTTCTCGTGTTTTTTTCACTGTTTTTGAATAACTATTTGTAAAAATTGTACACAAATTTTTTTTTTTGTGTGTTCTCCTGAAGAGCAAAACTTTGTACTTAGCAAATTGGACATCCCAAAAACAGCTATTTCAGCACAGAATGTGCATTTTTAACAAAAAATAAATGATGGGATCTGTTGGATTTTCATATCAAATGAAAGGGAAATGTGCCCTGACATAAAATTAGTAATTACATTAAATAAACTTTTAGCAAAGAATTTATAGTTGATGACCAAACCCTAAGGACATGACATGTACCCCTAATTATAGAAGAGTATACATATGAGATAACCTAAAGCATAAATAAATGTACAACACAGGTGTAATAACATGCTTGAATTCAACTTGACATGATTGCCTAATATAGTAATAATCTATTGCAATATAATATTATGACGAAACACAGCTTCTCTCAGTTTCATTTTAAAACTGGACATTCCCGTGGTTGTGATCAAGTGTGAGGGGAGACTGTTCCAGTGAGCTACAACTCTATACATAACTGACCTTTTGAGTGCGTTGGTTCTAGGTAAAGGCAAGGTGAAGTTGTTTCCTGAGGCCTGTCTTTCTCAAAAACATTATAAGACTATAAGCCAGTCTCTCCTCCACCAGCATCCATGTGAGACTTTTGTGCATACTCATGACACTTTCTCTGATAGAGCACCGCAGAGCAAGGCGTGCTGCCCTGTTTTGAGTTAGCTGCAGTTTAAAAAGGTCTTTCTTTGAGGCACTGGACCAAACTGTTGGGCAGTAATTCAGATGCGACAGAACTAAGGAATTAATTAATAGTTTGACAGTTGATTCATTCAGCAGGTAGGTGATTCTTCTAATATTAGAGATATTGTGACTCATCTTAGACACTATATTATTGATATGATTTGACCAAGACAAAGTTTCATCCACTGTTACTCCCAACAGTTTGGCTTCTTTTACCTGTTCTATAGCAATGCCTTGCATAGAAAGACACAGTTTAGGTTCAGACCTCAGTGCATGATTAGAGCCAATAACTATACACTTTGTTTTCAAGACATTCAGCTTTAACTTATTCTCCAAAACCCACTCTGAGGCTAGCAATAATTCATGTTGAAGTAACTTTTTCACTGATGTTATGTTATCTGCAGAGACATGCAATGTTGTGTCATCCGCATAAATTACTGCACCAGCATGCTTTAATATATATGGCAAGTCATTAACAAATATAGAGTATAGTAGCGGCCCAAGGCTGCTCCCCTGTGGGACCCCACTATTCAGCGTTGCAGTACTTGAGAGGGTGCCATTAAACATCACACATTGCTGTCGATTAGACAGATAACTTTTCAATAATTTGAGAGCTGAATCATTTAACTTGTAAGCAGACAGCTTTCTGAGTAACAACTCATGATCTATAATGTCAAAAGCTGCGCTAAAATCCAACAGCACTGCACCTACAATTAATTTCTCGTCAATACTTTTTAACCAATGATCCGTAAGAGATGTTAAGGCTGAGCAGGTCGAATAGCCTGTTTTATAGGCATGTTGATGCTCAGAATTGATGCTATTTTCTTCGAAATACTTCTGAATTTGGATAAAAAGGATTTTCTCCATGATTTTGCCTAAAACCGGCAAAATACTAATCGGTCTACAATCGGTCTTACAATCGGTCTACTGTTAGGTCCTGATAGAGGCTCTCTATTATTTTTCGACAGTGGAGTTATCTTTGCAACTTTCCACAGCTGAGGAAAAACACAACCATCAAAACATAATTTAAAAATGTGAAAAATTGGCCTCACCACTATTCTGGCCGATAACTGCAATAATCTGGCATCTAAATTATCCATGCCACAGGGATTATCACATTTAATTGATAACAGAAGTTTCTCAAGCTCCTCTTCCTTGATCATACTGAAACTGAAGTTACATTCCTTACCCCACATAATCTCTTTTTTGATAATGGAATCTGAAAGCGTACCGTGCCCAGGCAACATTTGAGATCTGATTGTGTCAACTTTTTTAATGAAATACTCGTTGAAATAATTTGCAATATCCTTTGGTTTCGTTATAAATACACCATCACATTCAATAAATGTAGATGTATTATTTACTTTACCCTTACCTACAACATCATTAAGTATTCTCCACATTTTTTTTCTATCATCCTTACACTCTGCAATTTTAGATCTATAGTATTGCTTTTTCTTATGTTTGTTCATTTTAGTGATTTTATTCCTCAGTGCACGGTAAGCAAGCCATTTCTCTGGGCCACCATTTTCAGTAGCAGACTTCTTTAGTAAGTTTCTTTCTTTAATATAGCTTTTTAGTTCGTTGTCAATCCAGGGCGCTTTAACTGATCTCACTGATAGCTTCCTAATGGGAGCATGTTTATCACAAACAGCTGAGAATAATTTCATAAAGGTGACTAATGCAGCCTCAGGGTGCAAACAGTCCAGAACAGTGTGCCAGTTTACATTTTTTAGATCATCTGTAAATTCTTTTTCTGAGAAAGTTTTATAAGTTCTCCTTAGTATTACTTTTGGTCCAGCTTTCGGTACCTTTGTTTTTATCGTTAGTGCAATTATGTTGTGGTCACTGGATCCTACTGGTACTGACACTGCTTTTGAACATTTCTCTGGGTAATTAGTAAAGAGATGATCTATGCAAGTTGACGACAGTGAGCCTTGCTTGTTAATATTGATTCTTGTTGGCATATTTATGATCTGAGATAGGTTACACACAGAAGCTGCATCACCCAACCTTTTCCTCAAAGGACAGTTACTATTAAACCAAGTGATATTCATATCACCCACAAAAAAGACCTCAGAGTTTTTGTCAGTTTCCCTCTGCAACATACTACATATATTGTCTAAATAATCCACATTTGAACATGGTGGCCTATAACAACAACAATATTGGTTTGCAATAAGGAATGTGAATTTGAAGCCATAAGGCCTCCACACCATTCCTACTTAAATCCTTTCTGATTCTAGCTGGAATGTGCTGTTTCAGAAAAAACGCTGTACCACCTCCAAATCTATCCCTATCAAGTCTAAATAAGTTGTATCCTTGTATAGCAACTACAGAATCCGCTATTGTATTATCCAGATGAGTTTCTGAAATGGCCATTATGTGGATATCATTGTCATACAATATTGAGCTTAACTCATCAACCTTGTTTTTCAAACTACAGATGTTTAAGTGAGCAAATTTCAAACCTTTTTTTGGTATTTTAATAGACATGTTTGTCCAAACAACTCAAACAAAACAAAACAAAAATAAAATAAAACTAAATTAGTTATTAAATAAAGGAAAAGAAAAGAACATAAAAGAACATACAAGAAAAGAAAAAGGAAATAACATATGTGAAATAAAATTGTGCATTGCTATTTATCAGTTAGTGGGCTTCACTTCGGGGTGGAGGTCACAGGGGAGGGATCAGCACTGGTGTTGCGGTCTAGACCACCCCCCCTCGCCCTTGGTGGGTGGACGACTAAGTGGTCAAATCTAAGGTACGCAATGTCCCCTCTGTCCCAAGCTTCTCTCAGTTTGGGCAGCAGCTTCCTTTCTTTCTGTTGTCGTGTGTGATCACTACTGGAAATCTCCCCTAAATCCTAATAATAAGTAATGTTAATAATTACCATTTGTGCATTTCATGCAAGTTGTGGCCACTAAATGGGCGTGAGATGAAGGAGAACCTGTGTTTACTGCAGAATAGAAAACACTCAAAAGTAGGCTACACAAAATTGTCTGTGAACCCTCATAGTAGGGGGCGGGGGCCAATGTATTTCTGTAATTTTGGAATGGTCATTTTTGGAGAGTGGTTGGAATGTCTTCTTGGGTGATTAAACTTTGATTAAACTATGTCTCCATTTTTCAAATTTGATATTTTGAACCTTATTTGCACCGTTAAATATGATTACATAAATCCCTATACATAAAGTATGTTATCAATGTATTACAGTTTTTCTCGATTGCTAAGACACATTTCTTGAAAGCTGCTCTCCTTTTCTCCAAACTGTGAACACAAACCCCAATTTTCAAGCTACATTCACAAAACCTCAGACTCTTCTTTCACAACCAAACTTTCACCTCAAAACAGTTCAATCTGTGCCCAAAACTGAACTATGTTGTCAAATCGTGCCCCGAGTCAATCAAAATTAAAAACACAACTGAGCAGTCACTAAACACTACCTAGAAAAATAGAAAACACAACGCTCAGGACATGAAGCTGTAGAAATAAATGTTTATCGTCCACTGTAGGCTAAATGCATGTTGCAAAATAAAAAACCTGTGCATTTAGCACTTCTCTCCTTCCCTTTCTTTCACCTTCCTCCTTCCCTCCCCATGTCCATTTCATCCCCTTTTCCTTCCTTCTTCTTTTTTCTTCCCAGTTCATCCCTCCCTCCCTCATCATTTCTTCCTTCACCCTGTCGTCTCATCATCATCGTCTCATCTTCTCCTCTTTAGAGGCACCATAGTAAAAAAAAAAAGTACAAAAAACAGAAATTCTGTGCATTTTACACGTAGCACTTGTACAGTACAAAAACAAACAGAAATCTTGTGCATTTAGCACTTGTATGCAGTAAACCTACATAAAAATAAAGTACAAAAATATAGAAATGAGAAGTGCATAACTCAGCCACAGCATCATTTCTCTGTACTGGATCAGGCCACATGACTTCATCCTGAACTGGCTTACTGTATGTTCCCTCACATCATATCAATTTTGAGTTGTTGTGTTCAACCGGTGAAACTTGTGCTTTAGTTGTGTTTGACTTTTTCCACCTGTGCTCAGCATTATGCAACACAGGTGCATCACAATGAAAATGTGTTGGTAAGTTGTGTCTAAACAGGTGAAAAGTGCTGATGGTTTTGCCAAAAGAGAGCGACTGATTCAATCAGTGGGTTCAGGCAACTGAGCATTTGGTTCAGACAATAGGGTTTAGTGTTTTAGCAATTGAGGAAAACTGTAATAATGTACTATAAGCTACAACTAGTGTTGTGTAGTTCGCGAGTGATTCGTTCGAAGGAACGAATTATTTAAGTGAACGTACTGACTAGAATCACTTCCTGACCTGATTCGTTCCTTTCTCAGTTCAGTAGTTGAGCTCAGCAGCGAGCGCGCAGGCCGACAGTGGAACTGCTGTGTTGTCTGTGAATCACTGAATGACCTGCGAATCTGGTGGCGGAGACTCTCATTGCGAGGGAACGGTGCATGTTCAGTGATGCGTTCACTGACAGTCGGGGCTGAGGGCTCCAGTTCACTCTGTGTCGTTCGCGAACGTAGTGACACGGTGATTCACGTCCGCGCTGCCACTCACTCACTCATTACCTGCGAACCTACTGCGCACACAGAGAACTGCTGCTGAGGACGTGATTCAGGTTCGCGCTGCCACTCACTCACTCATGATTCGCGAACCTACTGCGCACACAGAGAACTGCCGCTGGGGAAGCTGTTACTCAGTCACTCACTGGTGATTCGCGAACCTGCACCAGAGAACTGCTGCTGCAGACGTGATTCAGGTTCAAGTACTGTGCTGAATGTGGCGCTGTGTCACTCACTGCCTGGTGTACTGCATGCACAGAGCTGTGTAGCGTCATGTTAAGTGAATGTACTGTGCACAGAGGACTCGCGTTCACTGTGTAGTAGCCTAATATAAAAATAAATATATTAAAAAATATAAAAAATATAAAATATTTTTAAAAAAAGGAAAGGGGACGTAGAGTGTACAGTACGGATATTCGCGGGAGATTTTTTTTTTCACCGTCCCTTACGGGGGGGGGGGGGGGGGAGTGATTCGGTGAACGAATTTTTTGAACGACT
Organism: Trachurus japonicus; assembly: GCF_045865225.1. NCBI lineage: Eukaryota > Metazoa > Chordata > Actinopteri > Carangiformes > Carangidae > Trachurus > Trachurus japonicus. Next base: position 30,536,172 of record NC_140920.1, read on the forward strand.
CATTTTAAGGAACTGATTCTAGTGATTCAGTACAGTCAAAAGAACTGCCGATCCCAACACAAAGTGCCTGAAAGGACACAATTAGTTAATTTAATTTAAATATATTAATTAAAACAATGGTAATGTACTTGGTTTACCCTTGCTATTAAACTTACATTATTTTATTACACTATTATGACAGTCAATGGCTGATTTGCTCCCAACAGCCCTTGCCACTCCCAACTACAAGTATGTCTGTAAATGAAAGGATGTCTCTTACCACACACATAACCTCACTTATGGTGTCAAGGTGATTTCCTAACAATAATTATAAACTAAATAGATCGATGAATTAGAACTTAATCGATAAGACAGTAACACTGAAAGTTGCAAAACTGCAGAAGATAACATTTATGGTGGTTTAAAACAGAATTAACGTTAACTTAAACTCACAGACACACTGTCACAAAGCATGCTGGGAAACCCCTACATCTACCCTCCCCAACATGCTACACTGCCCCCACCTAAGTGGTTAGCTGTCCCCAGCAACCCATGCACCCATGACAAAGTCCCTGAGGTGTTATTTAATTACGACTAAATCATTATTTTAAAATTATTAGGGCCGCGGGCAATCGCACCGGGCACTGGTCCCAACAGCTATGAAATAGCTGCAGGGACCAGTATATAACTACTGTTATTGTGTGGATTTTTTCTTCTTATTAGTGTGAATGCTGGAAGCATTCACACTATTGTTATTCGGTTCGGCCATTTTCTGCCTTTCTTCGTCATGTAACTAGTCCTTCATACTTTGTGCTATTTCAACAATTCAAATATCAAAATGTTCAGCCTTTTCGGGACAGGTGTGCTATGTCTTTTCTCTTTTCAACTATTCATACTTTTTGTAATATTCAACTATTTCTGATTTTTTTTTCCCCATAGAGAATGCATTGGAACAGTCTTGAAACTCTTCAAATCTTCTTACTTCTTTCAGCCTTTAAAGCGTCCACATACTTTCAGCTAGAGACTTCATTCAAATTCTGAGCTGTAGACAAACTTCTAATGTATTCATCCTGTATTTATAACTTTTTCATAGCTTGTACCGTTTTTGAGATAAATCCTTTAAAAGCACATGAGGATTTCTGACAAATTTCACACTTTTCAATGAGTGTGTATGGGGTTGGGTCAGAGTGAGTGACATCATCGTTAGAGTGAGAGGGATCGAAAAAACATTCAGGATTTTTTCTGGATAAATTGCCAGCACGGCCACAAATTTAACTCTAGACACATGATTTCCTCACCGGTTTGTAGCCACACTTGTCGTGTCTCATCTGATGTGCTCAAAACAGCAGACAGACTTACAGAATTGTCTCAGTGAGCCTAATTGTGCAGCTAGACCCGCTCCAGTGGCTCATCCACTTCAATAGAAAAGTAGGAGCTGATTTTTTTAGAAAAACAGAAATGCCCCCCTTTTCTACCTTGCGACGGCAAGAAAAGTATTTGTCCTACAAACACTTAATGCACATCAGAATGCTCAGGAAGGTCTCCTTGCCCAGATGGTCTCTAACACATTCTGATAAGAGGTACGGTTCTCTGTTTTTTGGCTGTTATTAGGAGAGCTGCGCCGAGCTCAAAACTGACTGTTCTGCTCCTGCTCTGTTGTGCAGGTGGCCATCAAGTCTCACACACACACACACACACACACACACACACACACACACACACACACACACACACACACACACACACACACACACACACACACACACACAGTTAACCTACCCACAGTGCCACCCAGTAAAAGGTAAGCAGTTAGTCACCATGGTGCAGGCTGCCACACAGGTACGGTGTACATTTTAGGACATCCTCAGGATCAGACTTCAGTGTCAGACCTCAGATGAAAAGGTATATGGTCTGAGGAAAACCTCTGTCATACTCGCACCAAACTTCATCAGGTCTTCATCACTAAGCCTTCAGAGTTAGACTGAACGGCCTCACACGTTACGCTGTCAATTATAAGCTCTCAGAATCAGCCTCAACGGCATCGCACGTTACGCTGTCATTTATAAGCTCTCAGAATCATCATGAACGGCCTCACACGTTACGCCGTCATCTATAAGCTCTCAGAATCATCATGAACGGCCTCACACGTTACGCCGTCATCTATAAGCTCTCAGAATCATCATGAACGGCCTCACACGTTACGCCGTCATTTATAAGCTCTCAGAATCATCATGAACGGCCTCACACGTTACGCCGTCATCTATAAGCTCTCAGAATCATCATGAACGGCCTCACACGTTACGCCGTCATCTATAAGCTCTCAGAATCATCATGAACGGCCTCACTATGGTGTACATTTTAGGACATCCTCAGGATCAGACTTCAGTGTCAGACCTCAGATGAAAAGGTATATGGTCTGAGGAAAACCTCTGTCATACTCGCACCAAACTTCATCAGGTCTTCATCACTAAGCCTTCAGAGTTAGACTGAACGGCCTCACACGTTACGCTGTCAATTATAAGCTCTCAGAATCAGCCTCAACGGCATCGCACGTTACGCTGTCATTTATAAGCTCTCAGAATCATCATGAACGGCCTCACACGTTACGCCGTCATCTATAAGCTCTCAGAATCATCATGAACGGCCTCACACGTTACGCCGTCATCTATAAGCTCTCAGAATCATCATGAACGGCCTCACACGTTACGCCGTCATCTATAAGCTCTCAGAATCATCATGAACGGCCTCACACGTTACGCCGTCATTTATAAGCTCTCAGAATCATCATGAACGGCCTCACACGTTACGCCGTCATCTATAAGCTCTCAGAATCATCATGAACGGCCTCACACGTTACGCCGTCATCTATAAGCTCTCAGAATCATCATGAACGGCCTCACTATGGTGTACATTTTAGGACATCCTCAGGATCAGACTTCAGTGTCAGACCTCAGATGAAAAGGTATATGGTCTGAGGAAAACCTCTGTCATACTCGCACCAAACTTCATCAGGTCTTCATCACTAAGCCTTCAGAGTTAGACTGAACGGCCTCACACGTTACGCTGTCAATTATAAGCTCTCAGAATCAGCCTCAACGGCATCGCACGTTACGCTGTCATTTATAAGCTCTCAGAATCATCATGAACGGCCTCACACGTTACGCCGTCATCTATAAGCTCTCAGAATCATCATGAACGGCCTCACACGTTACACCGTCATCTATAAGCTCTCAGAATCATCATGAACGGCCTCACACGTTACGCCGTCATCTATAAGCTCTCAGAATCATCATGAACGGCATCATGAAAAAATATGTCACAGTGTGTATCAGGACAACAGCTGATTCGCCAGCAACGACGCTGAAGTTCGCTTCCAACACACACACACACACACACACACACACACACACACACACACACACACACACACACACACACTAAAATATTGGCAAAATGCTGTTGGCTATATTGTTCCCTGCTGCTGAACATCGGATTTTTACATGCAAGTCCTTTGTTTTCCTATTATATTGGTGTCAGGCAAACACGGCGCACCGTCTCTCACTCTCTTTCTCTCTCTGTCGCTCTCTCTCACGTGCACGCACACACACACACACACACACACACACACACACACACACCTCAGACCCTCAGTTTCTCATTTGTTTGTTTGTTTGCTTGTCATATCTCGGGCCCCCATTCCTATTTTCACGAGTGCTGGACTCTGAATTATTTTGCATTTGGTGCGGCTTCTTTTATAAGTTGTTCTGTCACTTCTGCAAATGTCTATGGGAAAGACCCCCTCCCCCACCCCGGCCCCTACTCCTCCCACTACGAATCACCTCCGCTGTGCGTAATAGTCGCGCGCGCGTAATGACAGCTCCTCGCCGGTGAAATACATCGTCCATCGTCCGTTTATGGATAAATGAGTGGAAATTAAGCCTACATTAACTGAGAGTTATAATAATAATAACAATAAAAAAAGCATCACATAGCATGTCGAAACGAGTGTAGGCTCTTAATGGCTTTGTGTGTGCCCCACAGTTTTATCAATGAATCTACAGAGTTTTTGTTAAGATTACATCAGTGACAGATTTCTTTCGTTTACTGATTTCTTTCGTTTACTGAACATTAGGCTATGCGTAAACCCTCTCTCCACACCCTGGAGATTCAATACTGTAACAACCGTTTTCGCCTTGTAAAATCTATGTTGTGCATTTACAAAAAGTTACCAGCTGGTGTCGCACTGCGAGCATTTGATAGGATCTACAACGTTCCTCGATCGGGGAGTCCTCTTGCCCTTACCATTGCAGCAGGCAGTGACAGAACATGCAACTTAGCCGCACCAAATGCAAAATAAATCAGAATCCAGCACTCGTAAATGGTCAAGACAAGCTGGACACGATCAGGACAAAAAAGAGTAGAAAAGAACCATAAATGGGCCGCTGCCACCTACCAAATGTGCCCGGGGTCATGAGACCAAGAAGAAAGTTACTTGGCTTTAACATTTGTGGAAATCGATTTTCCCTTCTTATTTTATAGGCCTAACTGAAAAACAACGTTTTCTGTTTTTTTGTTTGTTTGTTTGTTTGTTTGTTTGTTTGTTTGTTTTTGAAACGGAAAAACGAAAGAACTAAGGGTACACGGATTGTGAGGGAGAGAAAAACGCCAAACTGATATTCATAAATGATCGAATTAAAATAATATTGCAGTATTTATTAATTTCACTCATAAACCATGTGGGATAATATAGTTGGTCTGTTGTTATGGAGAAATAAACCCAGACAGGATGTATGAAGCCCAGTAATTTTGTCAAGAAACTATCATTCCCATCCTGCGGTTTGTACCTACTGTCATAATGAGAACTGTCAAATCGGACACAAATAGACCGCAGTCCCTTCCATAGATACGTATATATCTATGAGTCCCTTCGACGTGACGTCACCGCACCTTGAGGACGTCATCAAGGTGCGGCTGGCTCGTCCAGTCAGGTCAGAGCCTCCGAGCGAAAGATACAACACAGGACGAGTTGCAAGAAGGAGACACGAACGTAAGTTTTATTCATTGTTTTTATTTTCTCACAACTCAAAACTGTCTATAATAGTTCGTTTTTTATGTGAAGTCTAATACACTTGCCATAGGCCTACATTTGTTTACAACAGCCGACGATATCAAAACGTCAGCCCATTAGCATTAGCTTTACTTTACAGTTTTTCTCGATTGCTTACACACATTTTCTGAAAGAATGCCTCATACTCTCAAACGCTTGTAGTTCAGCAGATTTGGTTAAGGGAGTTGGTGGATGAGTTAGATGTAGAGGTCATTGTGCCTCAACAGCTAGAAATTGTGTGTTAACAATCGAGAAAAACTGTAAAAGAGAAGACGAATTCTTTCACAAGATGCAAATGATTTCTTAGTTGGCAGCAGTGGTGTTGTCTACAGGTATACCCACTAGAAAGGGTCAGTGATATCCACCTGCCCGAGCATAGGCCTAATTATCAACATTATATTGTGACAGCCTTCATAAGGGAGCATGCAATCCCGACCGCCCATCTTTCCCATTGTGGTGCAGTGATGCTCTGCTCACACCTCTCCATCAGCCACTTAACACCGAACTCTATTGCTGCCTGCCACTTCTTTCTGCAATTACGTTTTTACCAGTTTCCATCGCATTTTTATCACAATCTTATCTAATATTTATTATAGCAGTAAAAATAAATTCGCAATAGTAAACAACCAAATGCATTATTGTTTCAAATCAGCTACCAATCTGCAGGGGACGGCGCGTGCTATAAACAAAAACGGACAAAAATGTACACAAACAGGAAAGCTGGCAGCAAAAAGAAAAAGGCAGAGCCTGTTGCTGCCCATCTTCGGGTGACACGCTGTCATTCATTCATATTTCTGTGCTTGGTGATATTCACCACTACTAAGGCAAAATATCAGCAGTTCACTCTTCACCGCGAAATGTACTGTCCATATTATGAGGCATTGTAATAATAAAGTGTGCCCCTTCACATAACACAGTGAATCCATTTGGGCACTATTTGCCTTTTCTAGCTCCATTTATTTACGTGAAGTATATTTGAAGCTAATTTGAGGTGTTTTCTTACTCATGTAATAATAATTATTTATTTATATGTTCTCAAGATGTATACTAGGCCGTGCATTACTGAATGTCATTCAGTTTCAGATGTTTTCTTTATGTATGTATTAAATAAACATCTGAATCTTGATCACATTCAATAATGCATAGCCTACAGTATAGCCTACATGTTGTTGAGAGCATTCTGAAATACTGTTATCAATATGTTAGGAGCAACATTGTGATGGTGCATGAGTTGTTGCCCCAAGATGGTTGTTGTTTTAAAATGTGTGTTTCTGGGAGTGAGTTAGAGTATAGACATTATGCAAAAAACGGCAAAATACTAGACTATACCACTGTTTTACAGCAAACTATAAATAAATTGATTAAGGCGAGACACGGCAGGCAAAAACATCGTTTTTTCATGCACTTATCAATTTTGAGATTTTGGGCTATTTTGCTTCCATAACATGTCTTCTTTCAGACTAATACAAAAAAATAGTCTAAAATACACATTATGGGTGTTTATTTTACTTCACTTTGACTGGTGTCGCCTGTAGATTTCTCCTAAATTCACCAGAACTGAGCGTTCTATCGCGGAGCGAGCCGCGTCTGTTCAGACTCCTGTCATATCAGGTATCGCTGTGAAGCTCTCTCTCTATCTCTCTCTATCTCTCCCTCTCTCTCTCCTGCACTAATGTGTCGGTTCCAAAAATGGTCATTTCCTTTGTACCAGCGACGAATCGTAAAAGTACGAGGGAGGGTCTCATTGGCTGGTGTCGTTTTCCGACAGCGTGATTCGTTTAGAAGCATCACGTGATGCGCTCTGAACAGCGGAGGGACTTTTAAAAACGGGGAAAGGAAATCGATTTAAATCCTCACGTAAAATAAAACAGCAACTCTCACTTGCTAGACAACAAAAGACACAGCACAGAAACTCACCGAGCGATAAGATCCCTTTACAAAGTGCGTCATCGCGGAAGCTGTCACCCGTAAAAAAAACGAGTGTTTGCCGTCGGAGACCAGCGCGATACACAGCGGTGGCTTTTTTTTTTTTTTTTTTTTTTTACACATCAGACGTCTGAATGAACTGATCGGAGATTTAATATACGTCCCTGCGCTGGTACAGGGCTTAAAATGAACATCGATCCTCAGAATCACGTGTTGTGCAGTAGTTTACTTCTCAGTGACAGAGGTGAAACGGATGTGACACTGACATGGGCCAGAGATGATTTTTAGCCAGACAGAGAGAAACTGAAAACATTGGTTGTCATATTACAGATGAGCCCAACTAGGCTACACCTAAAGTGTTTCTTATTTTTATTTTTTGGGTATGGTTTATTTTTATTTTTTTCTCTGACCAACTGGCCCACACACCTTAAAATTCACAGTGGCCAGACACTCTTGTTTCCAGTAACAATGGGCTCTATGCACAGCTCCACTGCTTTCTAAATTCAAGGCAGCTCTTTTATTTACTGACAAACTGATTAATCCAGGTGTGTTTGAGTAGTCACATTGGTCAGACACACCTGGATTAATCAGTTTGTCCAATAATGTAATACAGGAAACAAAGGAGCTGCCTTAAGTTCAGGAAGTAGAGCTGTGCATAGAGCCAATTTGTGGAATTTTTGCAATAGAATCTTTAAAGGCCGTTTTCTCAAAATGAGCTTTTTCTTATACTCTGGACCCGAAATCTCCAGTTCAGCAGCACTTACAGACACCAAACCTTCCAGTTGTATTCCTGCCTATATTCTGAAGGTTTTTACAGAGGGGATTGTTGATATACCATTCACAGCCTCATTTATACAACAATTTATACCTAAAAACAGGGCGAAATTTGATTTTTTAGGGCTGGTGACAGTATTTTCTCATTTACAAAGTGATAAAAAGAGATATCCAAAATCCCCTCTGTAAAAACTTTTGACTTTAATATGTCAACAAAATAAAACAAGAATTTTGAAAGTGGCTTTATCCAATCTTCAGATTTCGGGTCTGGAAATGTACACAAATTCACGCATATTTAATTATATAATGTCTAATTTCCATATGTAAGCATAATATTTAAGAAAACATGTAATACAAAAAATAATTGTCTCAATCTAAGTAATAAACATAGAAAGTTTCATGGCAATAGCTGTTAGTTAAATTTTTTACCCTATTCACCTGGGGTGTCTCGCCTTAAGGGATCCTGAATATGGATCGAATCCCCTCTCCCCTAATCTGCATGTAGGCCTACAGTAATTGAAAATGTGGCACTGTGGTTGAGAAATAACAATTTGCTTGTTGTACATGTTTTTCAGACATTGATTGAAGATGTCAGACGAGAGAAGAGAAAGAAGTATCCACAATAATTGTTTTACTTCAACGATGACTTGTCTGAAGCTGTCAATTATGAAGCTTATTTCATGTTAATGTAACAGTGGTAATACATTATGTAATTTAATATAGCCTAAAGATCAATGTGAAGGCTTAATGTAAATTATTGACAGATTCATGACATTTACAGACTGTTACTATTTCATCAGTCCACTGAGTTACTAATAGTCACAACTCTTAAAGGTTTTTGACATCCCTACAAGCTAAGATGCTACTATGACGAGTATGTTATGCCCCCATATGTTATCAGTTTAATTTTAGAAAAGGTGTATTTCTCTTGGCAAGGTCGCTGTGTGAGAGTTTATTTTATTTATTGCAGAATACAGCTGAATCTTAGCTTCTACACTTTTAACAAAGAAATGCCCATAATTTCCCTGTTATAGTATTGAGAATCAGTAAAATAGGTAGATAAGGCTTCAGCCTATGGTTGTCACACTTGACTGTTTCCAGATGAACTGATAATTTTGTTGTTTCGCAATGGCATGAAACAAAAAGAAATCAGAGGAGCACTGTCTTCATATGGACACCAAGTCAGGTAGGCCAACAATTTGACAACTACCTGTAGCCTATGTCTTGCAGTTTCCGATACCATGCTATTACAATACAATAATTATTTTCTTGTGGGCAAGGATAATTGATTTCTTTAATTATGGGAAATGACTGTTTTGTGGTTTGTATTTGTCCTAACAGTGAGAGACACCTTAGAAGACTCCTAAAAGTCCTTGGGTTGAAGCGGAGAGCCTGCGAGCGACCTGTCACTGAGATCCAAAGAGCTGTGGAGGTAACATTTAAAACAGATAATGACAATTAAATAAATCCATTATATATTTTAAGCAGCATCTGTAATGTAAGCAACTTACTTAAACATAATAATTGATGATAATTAAAAAGCATTATAGGTAGGCTGCAGTTAGTGATTTGATGAAAGTAGAAGTTGGTTAAAATTACCCCACAACACACTACCACTCCCTGTATAAAAGTCCAAGTGCCAAGTATCCCCCCATACACATAAAGTCACATGAATGCACAGGCACACACACACACACACACACACACACACACACACACACACACACACACACACACACACACACACACACACACACACACACACACACACAGCAGCCACAACTACACTTACAGAACCCGTAGTATTAGAAACTGGAGACTTTAAAACGATATTGCGTCTCTCTCACTGATGATGTTTCTGCATGTTGGGATGGATGGGGGCTGATAGAGATGACAGGAGGAACATGACGGAGTATATCATCTCTAAATTCCACACATTTCAAACTCTACTATTGTCAGCTTACAACAACGTTTATGAGCTGTGATTGGCTGCTCCTCCTACTTCTCTAACTAACAGGTGGCAGAGGAATTGGATTTTAATATAATAATAATAATGATAATAATAATAATAAGGCTTTTTTGGATTTATGAAGATTTAGGAAGCGTTTTTTTGGACACTCAAAACCGATTGACAGAAAACATTATTAATTCATACAACATTCACAACGGTGGTGTTAGGCTATGTCTGTAGCCACAGCTGCCCTGGAGCAGACTAACTGGCCTTGTGACCACCACCCAAAACATTCATAAACATTCACATTAGGCATTTTGTCCTACATTACCCTTTTTCATGTCCTATTATCAGATTATACTGACAGTTCCATCAAATGACTGAATCATTTTTAATAATTCTAATATACTATAGCTTTAAATATGACATATATCTGTGATTTCCAGAGTGAGATGAGGCAGTGGTCACCTGACCAAGGCATCAGAGCCATGCTCAAACGGGTTCGGGATGTCAGGGGTGTGCAGCCCTGCTACAGGTTGGTTTATACACTATGCTGTTAATGTCAACATAACTGTCTAATATCAATTGCCAGTTTAATTCACTTGTAATTTTTAGAGATGATGTCGCAAGAATAATGAGGGAGCTTGATGCAAGTGGTCTCCAGAGAAGATCTCCTGGCAAGAAAAAAATTGTCCGCAAGAATTACATAAGCCGTGGTCCAAATGACACCTGGCACATTGATGGTACTATATCTTTTTAACTGTGGAGATACCCTTTGAGATGGTAATGCTAGTAGTACTTATTGGTAACCAATACCCTTTTTCACCATTTAGGTAATGACAAAATGAAGTTCTTTGGTATGTGGATACATTTGGGGATTGATGGGTATGTATGATTAAAAATAAAATTTAAAATTTAAAAAAATTGAACATTTAACAATATCATGATGTTAAACTAACCAAGAACTTAATGTCAAATGATGAGAAGATTGTTGGTATATACTCCCTGTTGAAGTAAAGATATAACAACCACAACCAGAATGATTCAGTCATATATTTTTGCGGACATGTATACTTTCTCCTTGTGGTTATTCAGATTTTCAAGAAAGGTTATTTGGCTGAAGGTGGGCACCTCAAACCGCAAGCAGAGAATTGTGGCTAGATACTTCTATGATGCCGTTCAGGAAATGGGTGGTATGTACAGTGTTATTTGTTATTTTTAGTAATTCCTGTAAAAGGTGGAATATGTAGCAGAAAACTCCTCCTATGGGCTCTATGCACAGCTCCACTACTTGCTGACGTTTAAGCAGCTGTTTTATTTCATGTTACGTTTTTTGAAAAACTAATTAATCCTGGTGTGTCTGTGTGTGATTTCAATTTATTTTTTAGGCTGTCCTTCTTTGATTCGGAGTGACAAAGGAAAGGAGAACCTTATTGTTGGGCAAATGCAGATTGCATTTCACATGCGAGAGCTGGGAGTCCAGGCACGGCGCTGCTTCAGACAGGGAACATCTGTCCACAACCACGTAAGTTTTAAACATTTTTAGACAAGCACTGATGACATTCATAAAAAATTATGCCTTCTTTTCTGTGTGTCTGTGTGTGTGTGTGTGTTTGTGTGGGTTTTAGAGAGCTGAAAGCTTCAACAGTATTTTGAAGCGTACCTGGATCCGGAAGTGGCTACAAACATTTGAGGTATCAAAGTTTTTTAATTGTTATTGAAGTTGAAGATATTTGTTATATTTAAATTGTAAATACCAAAATCTAATTTTTATTGTACTACATCCCTGAGATTTGTATTCACTTTTTTAAAAAAAAATAAAAATCTTTCTGGGCAAATTGATTTGTAGGCAACTGTGTACAAAGGTAATGGTTTCACCTGACCATTGTTGCTGTCCCCTGTGACAGTCGTTAGTCCTGTGACACTTGGGTAAAGTGAAACCCTGGTGAATTAGAATTAGAAATACTTTATTTAATCCCCAAGGGGAAATTTAAAAATGTCACAGAGCAGCAGCAAGACAATACAGACAACAACACAGGTCACAACACACTGAGTAAAAATACATGTAAGACATAAAAACACATAGTGTATTAAAAACACAGAATAAAAAGAAATAAATATATGAATAAGAGATGCGTGTAGAAGGTTAAAAGTTAAGAAGTTAAAAGAAGAAAAAGTGCTGGGTCCAGGATGCTTATGGTGACTGCATTAATTAATCAGATTGAGGAGTTGTACAGCTGTATTGCAGTGGGTATGAATGAATGTTTATATCGCTCTCTTGAGCAGCGGGGGAGTCTGTATCTGTGACTGAAAGTACTTCTCAGACTGTCCAGTGTTTTATGGAGGGGATGGGTGGTGTTGTCCGTAATCCTGAGGAATTTTGTTCGGACTCTGTTTTCAGTGACCTCCTCCAGGGTACTCAGCTTCACCCCTACAACAGACTGGGCCTTCTTGATCAGCTTGTTAAGCTTGTTTGCGTCCTTTTTCTTTATGCCCACACCCCAGCACACCACAGCAAAAAAGAGGGAACTGGCTACAACAGTCTGATAAAACATATTAAGCATCCTGTTGCACACATTAAAAGACTTAAGCCTCCTCAAAAAATACAAGCGGCTCAGGCCCTTCTTGTAAACAGCCTCAGTGTTACCTGCCCACTCCAGCTTGCTGTCCAGTAGGACACCAAGGTACTTATATTGCCCCACAATCTCCACATCACTCCCACTGATACAAACAGGAGAAGGTGGGGACTTCTTCCTCCTGAAGTCCACCACCATTTCTTTGGTTTTTGCTACATTAAGCAGCAAACCGTTCTCCTTACTCCAGTGCACAAACTTTTTAATCACACCCCTGTACTCCTCCTCTTGACCTCCCACCGTGCACCCAACAATAGCTGTGTCATCTGAAAATTTTTGAACATGACATGACTCTGTGTTGTACTGAAAGTCAGATGTATATGCAGTGAAGAGGAAAGGGGAGAGCACTGTTCCCTGGGGGGCCCCGATGTTGCTGATGAGTCGTTCCGACATGCAGTTCTGCAGCCTGACGAACTGTGGTCTGCTCGTCAAGTAGTCCCCAATCCATGTGACCAGAGGAGCCTCCACCTGCATGTTCTCCAGTTTGGCCTTTAACAGACTGGGCTGGATTGTATTAAAGGCGCTTGAGAAATCGAAGAACATGATCCTCACTGTGGTGTTGGGTCTGTCCAGGGAGGAGTACGCCCTCTGCAGCATATAGATAATTGCGTCATCTACACCTACATGGGGTTGATACGCGAACTGCAGTGGATCAGCTGACTCACGCACCTGTGGTCTGAGGTACGCCAAGACCAGCCTCTCCATCACCTTCATAATATGCGAGGTCAGTGCAACTGGTCTATAGTCATTCAAGGCCACAGGATGTGTCTTTTTGGGCACTGGAACCAGGCATGATGTCTTCCAGATAGAGGGGACTCTCTGCAGGTGGAGACTCATGTTAAAAAGGTGTTGCAGTACATCACACAGCTGACTGGCACATGCCTTCAGGACACGTGGGCTGATGCCGTCTGGTCCAGCAGCCTTCCCCTGGTGTAGTTTTAAAAGTTCTTCTCTCACCTGGTTGGCCATGATGTATAGTCCGGTGGGGGGTGCGGCTGGGCCAGTGGTGGGTGTCTGCATGGGGTTGGGGGATAGGAGGGGCAAAGGGGGCAGGGGGGGACCAGATGGATTGCAAGGATTTATAAGGGGCACGGGGGAAGATGGAAAAGAGGCAATGATGGAGTGGCTGCTGGTAGATGCGCCTGGGTCAAACCTGTTAAAAAACTGATTTAACTCATTTGCCTGCTGTACATTCCCCTCTACTGCCCCACCCTTCCTCTTGAATCCGGTAATCTCCCTCATCCCACTCCACACATCCCTGGCCTTACTCCTCTGCAGTTTCTCCTCAAGTTTCTTTTTGTAGGAGTTTTTGCTCTCCCTGAGTCTCTGTTTAAGCTCCTTCTGAACATGTTTTAATTCTGCTCGATCCCCAGAATGACAATCTTTGAGACGTTGTTTATCCTCCTGGGTATCCTCCTCCCCTGTTTAGGGATGGTTTTTCCACTTTAACATAGGTGGCTTCTTTTACTCCTCTTTCAAACCCAATTCCCCAATATGTAAGTCCCTTATACAAATATCTCTTGAATAAACGCATGGCTCAACACAGAAGGGCAAACTCCTCAGGTTCTGTCTCAGCTGTCTATTCACATCTAAAGGAGAAGGCACACTCCTTTGAAGCCAATAATGCTAAGATCCTGGACAGGGAGGACAGGTGGTGTGAAAGATGAGTTAAAGAAGCCACCAATGTTAAAGTGGAACAAACATCCCTAAACAGAGGAGGTCTTGGATAAGAGGCGAAATGTCTTCCCACACAAATACAACTCCAGTTACCTACGATTCAATTTGCCCAGACAGAACATTTACCTGGATGAATGAGAATATCCATAGAAAATAAAATGAACTCTACATTTATTCATGCTGTCTGAACTTTTACAACATAAACCACTGCTATCCGAAAAGTTCAATGATTATTTACTGTGTGTGTGTTTACATACCATTATAAAAAAAATGCGTCTTTTCCCAAAATCATGTTTAGGCCATGATGCAGTCCGGTATCCTAGAACTGGACAACCCTGTGCACATGTAACTAAGTTCTTCAAGCAGTAGCAAGATCAAAATCATGTTCGAATTGATGACATGCTACTAATATATGTAATTTTAACATTAACTTTTTTTGTATAGTAACTGCTTGCAATACACCCACCTGCCAATGATCCAGAAGGATCTCAAAACGGAGCAGACTGTGTGGAATACACATGACATCCGAAAGCAGCGGCATGCTCCAGGGCCTTTTGGGAAACCAGACATCCTGTACACCTCACCACCTCCTGGTACTGTATGTCTTGTATATTGCAGGTTAATTACGTATATTTTCATTATCCTAATAAAATCAAGAACAGAAAATACATTTTTCTCATGTCATTACAACACCATTGCTTCAAAATGGCGTCCAAAAACAAGTGAATCGTTGAATTCATTGAAGTTCCTGTTACAATATCCCTATACGACATATACAATTAAATAGTTAGCGTCTTTACCTAGAAAAGCGCTACATAAAACTGATTTATTGTTATTTTTATGCAGAAAAGATCTTAAAGCTTCACGTAAAGCATTGTAATTCATAGAATAATTGCTTTATGTATAATTTTAAAAAACAATGCAAATAATGCATTCCTTTTATCATTCATACATTTTTTTAAATCTCCAACTACAGGCTATGCTGACAGGTTGACTCCAATCCATGAAGACCTCTTGGACCATGCCAAAACTGTCATCAGTGACGAGGAAGAGGCATCACAAGTGGCGAACGAAGAGTTCAGAGAAATGTGTCACAACATTTTAGTGGACAGTGCTTTTCCAGGAACAGCTGATGGCTGCCTTGCTGCTTACCTGAAGCTGCTGCAGCAAATAACTGCTGCAATGAATGACAAAGACATTCCAACGCCCCAAACATTTGCAGAAGCAGATAGGATGTACAAAAAAATACACACAGCAAGACATGAGGAAGGTCAGCAGGCACCGTGAGAAAAAAAATTACTTTTATTGAAAGTAATAACAATCAAAACAAAGTGTGTCACAGCAAATAAAAAACAAAGTGTCTGTCACAGCTGATCAAAAAAGAAAAAAGAAAGTATATAATAAAGATTCATTGTCACTGAGCTCTTCTACGTCTCTCTTTGAACCTTTTCATAATACAAAGTAGAAGAACATCATAGAATGGCAGAACATGGTGCCCCCATAACAAAGAAAGCACAACAGAGCTTTGAGCTGGCTGGCGTGATTTTTCTTGTTTTGTTTGCACTGAACAAGGTGCACAAAACAAACATCAACAAGCATGTACTACCAGCTATAACCATAGCGGGTTGGCAGATCCACCAAGGACTTCAGGAAAGTAACGACCTCAGAAGCATCAGGCCTCAAGCCGGCCTGATAGCTTAAAAGGCCACCAAGAAAACTTAGTTGGTCTACAAGCTGGGAAAGGCCATGTGGTGGGGCTTCTTTGCTCAAAAGCAACGCCAACTCTCTTTGCTTTTTTACTGACCAGGGGGCAGATCCAGTAAAAAGCTCAAGGTATGTTGCCCCGAGGGACCACATGTCTGTTTTGGTGGATGCATCGGCAAAATGCAACACACACTCAGGGGCCATGTAGAGAAAAGTGCCGCCTGCTGGCCCTACTGCTTGTGTTGAAATGCGGCTGCCCTGGCGGATGGATACGGTGTCCCGTATTTGGGCCATGCCCCAGTCAGTAAGCGCAGCCCTCTTTGAAAGCTGGTGAACCTGTAAGATAGAGTTTCAATGGTCAAATTATCAAAAACAGAAGTACAGTTAATTGTTAAAATAAATCCCAAAACTATCTGCTCTCGGTCAGGAGACCTTCATCAGGGTAACAATCAGCACATGAGTTCTGGGGAGTATTTGGCTCAGTAACAATCTGCCCACTAATGCCCTGAACCTTCACTGATTTGACTTAAATAAACTGTAAGTGACACAGTCTGAGACTGAGCGTCCTGTAAACATGAGTGGAAATGCACTAAATCAATCTTGCGATGTTACCTTGACAACTAAATATTGATGACTTTTTCCAGTCTGGGATTGATGATTTACTTTTTAATTTCAGCAGCAAAAGGTGTGAGGGACACATAAAAAATATATTCTTGGGTCAAATCTGAATAAATGAAAGTTTTTTTCATGTCCCAAAGGGCACTTTGTGTTGCAGCTCATAAGATCACACAAAAATAAAACATAAAACACAGGACACATTAGTGACAAAAACGTGCATCTGAATAAATAATATAAATAGTATGTGCACTACCTGTGGTCATATAGTAAATATTAAATATAAGAAGTAACATTATGGCACTGGATAAAGTAAACAAAGGTAACACGGATAGTAACACAAACCTTTAACACTGAGGACAGTACAGTGACCAATACAGGTTGTGATGATACAGGGTACTATCACTCCGAGGCATTCAATGCTCGAATAGAAAGATGTAGAAAGGGAAGTCGGTATCTGTTTTTTATGGCCCAAGGGATGCACAGACAAAGGCCAGACGGGAGGAGCCTGTACTCTGAGCACAGGGGATGGTCATCCTCTGAGCATATGGACAGTGCTTCAATGCTTTAATTGACAGTGCTGTCTCCTATCTCTGATGCAAAGATTGCCGTACCAGCAAATAATAGAAAAGGAGATGACAGACTCATTGTAGGCACAATAAAATATTTTCATCAGAGTCTTGTCAACATGGAACTGGCCAGCTTCCTCAAGCAGCACATGCACTGATGGCCTTTCTTGCACAACATTTCAGTGTTGTAGTTAAATTTCATTTGATCGTCAATTATTGTATCCTGGTATAACTATTTACAATTTCATATTTAACCATTAATAACACTATTTGAAGCAGTTGAGTGGGTATGCCTAAAATCAGGACCGTGACACCCTTTAAAAGTCTTAGTCTTAGTTCGTCAAAGAAATGATTCAAAGGCTGACAGGAGCCTGTTTTTGGAGCTCAAGGTGTTTGCTAATAAAATCATGTCATCAAAATCATCAAATCGACCATAAAAAGCATTACGTCTCAGAGTTATAATTGGATAACATTAACATAACGTACTACTGCCAGTCAACTTCTTTCTTTCTTTCTTTCTGTCTGTCTGTCTGTCTGTCTGTCTGTCTGTCTGTCTGTCTGTCTGTCTGTCTTATAAGACACCAGGGGGCAACATAAGTAAGTAGATAGCAGGTAAGATGGGAATTCCAATCCGCTAAAAACAGAAGAAACAAAGAACAAAGACATCTGTCCTAACTGTGCTGCACCAATCATGTTCTGGTGGGAGATATTGTTCAAGGGGCAGCTTATTTAGTCCTTTCAGTAGATAGTACTTTGTTAAACATAAATTACAGCAGAGATGCAGGAGCCATGCACTGACAGATTCCTCTTTGTAATTACACACGTGCTGATGAGGGTGTCCTGACCAAAAGCTTGTGCATTAACAATAGGTCTTGGTTTATGATCCTGACTGAGAGAAGAGAATGACCAAAAGTGAAAGACATGACAAATATGTTACCATGATGTTTGCTGGTTTTATGTCCTGGTGGATGACTCCTCCTTGATGAATGTACTCCACCGCCATAGCTATGTCGAGTGCTATGAACATGGCATCATCTCCTTCAAGCTAAGACAACAGGTAAAGTATAAAGATACGGAAATTAAGAATTATGAATTAAAGGAATTATTCTGAAGGGAAAGCAAATTTACTTTACAATTGACTACTTTACATTGTATTGAAGTCTCATATCTTCAGTGTTATCCCATGAATAGTTATAAAAAAAAATGTGAGGGGTATACATTACTGTACATCTGTAGGACAAGAAAAGGTCATTATTTTGCTAAATAATTTCTGGGACTGAATAGCATTACCTTTATATGGCAGTTGTCTTCATGCAGAACTGCGTCAAGTGTTGCTCCATGAATATATTCATTCGCAAGCAAAAAGTATGACGCAGTCCGGGATGCTGCAAGTAGCCGAACTATATTTGGATGAGCCAATCTCCTAACAAGAAAGCAGAAAAGTAAATAGTGAAACATAATGTAATACTAATTTCAAAGTAAATACAAAAGGAGCCTTTAAACAATTGGATATGGCAATGCAATTATTGGTATGTTCTTACAGCGAAACATTTATTTCATGTTGAATGTCAGTTTCTGTCACTCCTGCTGATCCGCACTTTACTTTCTTGACAGCTACAGGGGTTCCGTGAAAGGAACCCTTGTAGACAGTTCCAAATGCTCCTTGGCCAAGAACATCCTCCTCTTGGTATGTGATCGCATTCTCATCCACATAGGGAATCCTTGGAAGATACACTTGGGGACATATTAAAACATATTACTTACAGGAGGCACATGGTATTCCGATCACCCCTGTCATGTTTATTACTTTTTTTTTTTTACAGTCATATCTTAACAATGTATAGTGGAAGAGTGACACTCCCCACCGTATTCCTTCTGTACTTATCCTCAAGCAAGGATTAAAAATGTCGGTGTAAAAGGGGGGGGGGGGCAATAAAACACACTTACATGCTGGTAGAGTAGGTGTGTCTGCGGAAGCAGCACCTACAGTGAATCAGACAACAGAGTTAAGTGTGGAAAATGCAATACAAATAATGTTTGATTTGATTCACCTCCTCCCACACATTTGTTTGCTCCTTTAGCTACACACGGTAACCAACCTTGGTTTTCACCTGTGACTTGCACTTCTCCTCTCCCTGTCTGTGTTTTTGAAGTGTCTGGCAGGAAATCCTATAGAAACATTTGGCCAAAATTATCATTCACATGTTTTCTATTATGAAAAACCCATGTCTGTGATACTAACATGACCACAATTATTGAGAAATTTAAACCTCAGATTAGAGCAAGTTTTTACCTGAGCCATAATACTGTCGTTATCACCGTCAGTATCTGGGAACAGAAATGAAAAATTATAATATATAATGTAAATACGTTTTATAATTAAAGGTATAAAACAAGTTAGGGAGAAGCTAGAAGCTTAAACTTTTTTTTTTTTTCAATTTGTTGACAGGTTGACCGGTGTATCTTTTGAGACCATTTTTTTTATCATTGATAAGCCAAAAGCATTTCAGATTTCACCTTTTTACTTGTTACCATTTCCTGATTATTGTTATTGACTACAAAATGAAAATGTTAAAGTTAAATAAAACAATTTAGTGACAATAATAGGGATATTAAATGTATTTAGTGTAAATTACTTATTTTAAATTTGACAATGACCATCTGTTTACATCGTATCAGACAGCAGCTACCACTGTGGCTCAATTCTCTGCTGTTTTCCTGCCTCCTCCATGTCATGTGCGTTTGTTTTTATTGAAGCTTTTTTATAATCAATCAGCAAACAATGGATTATCATATGCATGTTATGATGCATGTATTGTCTATTCACATGTGTCATTAACATGAGATTACAGCTTACTGGGTGGGTTTGTGTCATGGTGCAACCAAGACAAGTGTTTTATTTTTTTCCCCGACAGACACGAGAGCTGTGTCACCAGTTCACAGACTCCGATCATGCAGGTTGGCGGAGAGCCTCCATACTCTAACAAGTTGCACCTCATTTATCTAACATCACTCTATGTTTTTGTTTATGTGACGCTGAATGTGTGCTCTGCTGCAAACCAAATTGCCCTTTAAGGGACACTTGATAAAGTGAACTTGAAGTTCACAAATAGTCAGAAGCTGTTTAATGACGGTAAAATTTAACTGTAAAAATGAAACATAATATATACAAATGTCCTGTATAATTATTGTGCTCTGTGCGACTCTGATTACGGCAGCCTCTAGCAACTGTGAGTTATACTTGGAATGGTCTGGCAAGTGACTTCAAGAATTATTTTTCTGTTGTGTTGTTGCCTATATTGATTAGTAGATGTTGGTATTCTGCTAATTCTCCACATTCAAACTTTAATTCACTACAGGTGATATGGTGACTACAGTATTGTAAAAGTTTGTGACTGATTTACTAAATTAAAAGACAGCAATTTGTAACTAACCAAGCAAATATTGAAAGTAAGTCTGGCATCTGAGTAAAAAAGTATATACACTATATACACACCTGTCAGGAAACCTTCCCCCACATCTGACTTAACGTTTTCATCTGAAAAAACAAAACACAGTTCACAATCTTACAGAGCTTTGACATTTAATCCAATGACACACAAAAAAAGAGAAATGTAAAACCTGTGGAGGCGTCAATTGTTTCAGAGTCTTCTGCTAAAGATAAAGTACAATGAAAAATGTGAGCTTCTGGGCAAGCTTTACCTTGGACGTAGAATGTAATGAAAAAATAATATGTTGATAGCAAGCATACAAATACGAACCTGGCTTATCTTGTTTAAAATCCTCCAGACACACGACATCTGCAAAAAAGCACAAACATGTAATATGAAATTAATTCAAATACGACAGACGTCGACAAATACTATTAATTGCCCTGTTTCCTCTTAATTACCCATTTCTCTTCTCCCCACAAATATTGTCCGCTTCCACACATGTGACATTGATGAAATGTCTTTAAATTCAAGGTTGAATTCCTCCTTGGTCCATGTCGTTCCATCCGTATTGCAGAGGGTGAATTCACACCCCTCTGCCTCCTCCTCCGTCCAAAACCTGTTTTTTCCCATAAGAAGAAGCTCATCATAGCCTTCGTTCCCTTGAACGATTATTCTTGGGGGCGCCTCATCCAGTATCACTCTCTGGTACTGTCCAGAACGTGTTTTTGTCCTTGGCCTCCATTCCATGGGGGCCAGTCTTATCTAACATCAAAATGAAAAATGTATTCATACAAACAAAGACCTTATATACAGACATTTATACAATAAGTATCTGTGGCACAAAGTTCACAAACCTTCAGGACTTTCCCAGTTTCTTTGGCCTTTTTGCAGAGGGGGAACTGTTTTTTCTTTACAGCTGCCCCCCCTATGGCCTTTTTTGCAGCACCGAAAACCTCTGCTGCGCCTGTAATATAGATACATTTAAGATGATCATGTTGCAGGCCAAACAGTTGTCAAATAAAAGTCTTTGCATATTTGGAGCTGAATGTACAGCATCCTCCCGTAATCCATGCTGGAAGAGGGGAACATCTAAAAAATACTGGGTAGTGGGTCTCCAGATCATGACTGATCCAAAAGTTCCCCACAATTTTGTTATCTAAAGCATTATATCATTTTGGTGTTACTTACTTAAAAATGGGTTGGGTGTCCTAGATTCATCTGCAAAATGAACAGAGTATAAATGTGATGAATAGAATTCGAATAATAACACAGACAGCCGTAAAATAAATCTGTTATTTCAATAAAAAGTAAAACTTCTTGTTTCCTTTTCCTTACTTGTTTTGCAACAACAAATAGTCAAGGCTACCTTTTTTTTTCCTCAGCCAGGATCTCTTTTATTTTGGAGTCGAATCCTTTCTGGGTTATCAAACCTTTAAATAAAATCAAAAGAGATAGAGAATTAAATAGATCAACTCCAATTTTATGTAGGCTATATAGACCAAAATTACTAAATAAATTTGTGTCAGGAGGGCTTAACAATCTGACCGGGTCCCCAGATAAGTGAATGCTCCAAGTGTGTGTGTGTGTGTGTGTGTGTGTGTGTGTGTGTGTGTGTGTGTGCGTGCGTGCGTGCGTGCGTGTGTGTGTGTGTGTGTGCTTTTGCTTTTTCTTGTGTTTTGACTGTCTTGTAAGACCATGAGGGCTGGGCACCTATGGCGCAAGACACCATGTAAAAATGTGTGTAACTAATTAACTAACTAACTGTTAGGCTAAGTGTACTGGAAAGCATAAAGGAGTAACCCATCATGGAATAACAACGCGAAAGTAGTGGTTTTAAAGATGATAGATGTTTTCTGAGGACGACATATTAAAAAAAATTCCTACTCTTTACCATTCTCGAGATCCCTCTTGAGCTGTTCATATTGCTCTATCTTGTCCATTTCCTGAAATACAAATACAGCTTTATTTTACAGACCCCAAGTCCAATATTAAAAAAGAAACAAGCAACAGATAAAAAATTAAAATTAAAAATAATTGTATTCCTACCACACACGCAGACACCACCCACACACACACAACTAAACTGATTGATTGATTGATTAATTGATTGATTGATTGACTAGCCTAGCTACTTTATTTCATCCCCGAGGGGAAATTCATTCATGGCAGCAGCAATTAACAGAAGGAAATAAAAGCAAGACAAATAATGAAATACACAATTCATAAAAACAACAATTTAATTTGACGACACGAACGTAAAACTTACAGGCTTCTCTCCACCCTTGCTTCTCGCTTCTCCATCCATGCTTCACTTCTCTTCTTCCGGTCGCGATATTTTTTTTCATTGGATAATTCCGGGAAAGTCCCGCCTTTCTCGCCGTTCTCGCCTCTGATTAACTAGATGGGCTCCATTTTCGGGTTTGATTGGCCAGAAGGGCTCTCGCCTGATTGGTTGTTTGTTTTGGCTGTGAAACGGCTGTGAAACGCAGGCTGTGGCAAAGTGTGATCAGTGCCTAGATCAATACATCCATCCGAAAACGCCAAGGCGTCTAATCTTGCTTATAAGCAAGATACTGTTAATTACTCAATATAGACCGTTTCAACCATAGATATATAAACGTAAAAGTTTATATATCTATGGTTTCAACGGTCAAAACA
The DNA here is from genome assembly GCF_045865225.1 of Trachurus japonicus. Lineage (NCBI taxonomy): Eukaryota > Metazoa > Chordata > Actinopteri > Carangiformes > Carangidae > Trachurus > Trachurus japonicus. The sequence continues at coordinate 30,559,199 of NC_140920.1, forward strand.
ATAACATTGGTTCTGCGCATGCGCGAACTTTCCTGGTCCTAGTAAACATCCGGTTTGTATGACAGCGCTAGCTAGTTAGCCCATCTATGACGTGATGCGCGATAATGACTTGTCAATACTTATTGAGTCTGCCGAAAGCTGAGCAAATACGTTATGGAGAAACTTAAGGTTTCGACAGATGTTAATTTACCGGACCCGCTCAACAAAATAGAAAGAGGGAGGCTTTTTAGAGAAGACTGTAAGCTGTTACCAACCGTAACATACCCAGACGTGTACCACTACTTGGTCGATACTGCGTGTGTTTATAGCAGAGAGGCTGTGAAAGCTTACCGTAGTCTGGATGCTTACAACTATTTTCTGAGTGGAAAGGTGGGGAAAATTCAGTCCTTCACGGATAAAGATTATCACATCGTTTATGGGGAGGTTGGGGCCAGTCAGACAGTAAGCAAAACATACTCGGCTTGGTTCATCGCTAAGAAGGAGGGCGAGATCGTTAGTGGTCACTGTACCTGTATGGCAGGGCAAGTATAGTAATGATAACAATATAAAGTGTGTTTCCAGTCAACACTGTATATTAAAAATGCTGATCCCTGTCATGCTTTTTTAGGCTTGGTGAAGTGTGCAGTCATGTTGCTGCTATCCTGGTTGCAGTAGAGCAGGCTGTGAGAGAGGGACTAAATAACCCATCTGCTGTCATTCCAGTAATGTCTGTCAAAGCACATCATTATTCAGGGAATTAATAACTGAGACAGAGCCTGATGCCAAACGTGCTGCATCCATGCTCAAGAATAGTCTACCTATGTCCTGCTTCAGCTTGCTATGCTTATGCTCAATAAATTATTTGTTCTTATTTCAGAGTTGTCTGACTGATTTTAAGTTAACTTAAGGATGAAATAGCTGGTAATGACTTTGATCACTGTAAAGGAATGTGGTTGTGTTAAAGCTAATACAGGATATGTGTATTTCCAGATTGAGCCTAAACAAATAACTGAAATAGATTTCTCAAACCCAACGGCACTTATGAGTACGAAAGACCGACCAATCAGACCATCAGCTGAACCTGCTCAGGTTTCACCGAGCAAGTTCTTTTCAGCTTTGAAGGTAAATGAAATCCTGCAGGTACCTGTAAGACATTGCAATTAAACTAACAACTGTCATTATCTGCTAATACATCACAATATTGTATTTGGTGTTATCTCACCATTTATTTGGCATCATTTTTTTTTATGTTATTACAGGAACAAGCCCCAGATTGTGCTTTTTTCACAATTATGAGTGACAGTGACACAGATACTGCATCAGAGGGTGAGGTGCAGGCAGAGTATCAGCAGGCTGGAATGCAGGACAGGAGTGCAGATCAGGCAGAGGCAGCCCATATGTTGATGCAGGTTGAAAGCAGTGACACTACAACTGAGGCAGACAAGGCAGACACAGGGACTGGCATGGCAGAGCTTGATGAAGCAACATTTCAAAATGACTTACCGAGTCCACTTACACGTCTGTATGGCGTACAATATGAGTATCTCCCTAGTGCAGATCTGGAGAAACACTTGGATGCAGTAATGCTCAACCTGCCGACAATGTTTAGTCCATCTAGCTGTCAGCTGCTACAGGAGAGTACAGTTGGGCAGGCATTGTGTACTCTCTGGTTTGAGCACAGGAAGGGCAGAATCACAGCCAGTCACTTTGGTCAGGTGTTAAAATGTAAGACAGCCCAAAGCACAATTGTGTCCAATATCATGGGTTACACAACAACCAAGACCACACCTTCACTTACTTGGGGCAGAGACAACGAAAAACACGCCAGACAGGCATTTTTAACATTAGAGGGTGTAAATCATAGTAAACTCGCTGTCAAGGATATTAGCCTGGTCGTACATCCTCAAAACCCACACCTTGGAGCTAGCCCTGATGGCATTGTCCACTGCTTATGTTGCCCTCCATCAGTTTTAGAAATAAAGTGCCCATCAAAATATTCCAATGTGGCAATAACTGAGGCAGTAGGAAAAAAGGACTTTTGTCTTGATGAGAACTTGCAACTAAAAGAGGACCACATGTACTTTGCCCAGGTACAGGGACAAATGGCACTGTGCAAGTTAAGAGCAGCGTATTTCGTTGTGTGGACAACTAAACAGTGCCACATTCAGTATAACATTTTCTGAGCAGTATTGGGTGCAAACACAGGCAAAATTAGATGTATTTTACAGGCAACATGTCCTCCGTGAAATCTGCACTCAACGCATACTAAAGCAGTGGGAGATGGCTGAAAAAACATGTGTCTGCAAACGAGTTCTCAGGCTCAGTGTTGCACTGTGTGCTACATGCAAGGGTGTTTTTCACCTGCAGTGTCTTGGTCTGAAAAGGCATCCATCTACCGCATGGCTGTGTTCACAGTGTCAGTAAAAAGTGAAGGTCATCACAGGATTTCTTTTGAGGCAGGGTAATGGAGCAGGCAGCTTTAGATGAGAAGGAACGCTGCATGAGACACATACTTGCATGCTATAGAAAAGTTAAAATCGCCTCTCTAGGAGTATCTGAAAATATCTGTAGGTTCCTTATTAAAGAAGCCTTAGATTGGTGCTCTAATCATCCCTCGACATTGACAACAACAACAACAACAATAAAAACTCAACACAATCTTCTTGGTTCTGTTCCACAGTTTACTTCAAAAATAAAGCCATGATACTTACATTAATCCAGCAAGAGAAAAATACAAAGTGAGTTCATAAAAGAGAGGTACAAATACTGTGTGGCTGCAATGCATGCTGCCGGACCAAATTACTCCTCAGGTAACCACACTCACACAGACAGATCCCTAAGCAGCATAAACAGAAATTTAAATATGTACATATAACAAAAAGCCTGAAAATACTCTGAAATTATCCATACACACATTTCAAGTGCAATGAATTACACTATTAACTTGTTTTTTACTGTTAATATGAAACGTTAACATTTTGATCTGTATATGTTACATTTATGAATGTGTAAGGTCATTTATAAGAATAAACATATCACCTTCTAATATTTAAACCTAAATTATTATCCAAATATTTATTAACCTGAATTGTATTTATCTTATCTTACTCTATCTAACATTATTTCTAATTGCACAAATACAACATATAAAATGTTTAAACTAAATTGCTTTGTTGACCGATGTACTGTATATACACTAATGTTTACATATTATCACTTGTGCTATGAATAAAAAAGTTGGACAGCAGTATCCCACCTTTTTTGTCCATGGGGTCTGTATTCTCAGAAACTTAGTTGACCACAACATTAACCCTCCTGTTGTCCTCCTGGGTCAAGGAAGGAAGGAGGGACGAAGGGAAAGAAGTACGGAAGGAAGGAAGGACAAAGGGATAGATAGGAGTAAAGAAGGAAGGGAAAAAGGAAAGAAAGACAGAAGGAGGGAGGGAACAGATTGGGTCAATTTGACCCAGAAGGACGACAGGAGGGTTTAAAAAACAAAAACATTTGAGTTGTGTTCTGAATTACAAGTGATATTGTTACAGCAGAGAATGTCCTATATTGTAAAGACTTTGGTTACAGTCATTACAGTTTACATCAGAGATCCCACATAAGGGCCAGTCAAGTTACCTTCAACGGACAAGGGGTTTATCAAGGTTTGACAAAGCAGCACAAACCAGTAATATTTTATCAATTGTGGCCATGCTGTCTGATGTGCTGCGTTTAATCATGCTGATTGGCAATGTATTTTTCAAAATGTGAAAGGTCTTCAGTTTGCCAATACAGCGTTCAACATGTATCCTTGCCCGTGACATCTGGCGAGACATTGATACCTCAAGTCCTGTTAGTTGTGTTTTTCCACGAGTCGATGCTGGTATTAGGAGTCTCACACCTTTTGTGGCAAAATATTCTGGAAAATTGAATCCTCTGTCCGCTAGAACAACATCTCCATGCTCTAAGACGTCAATTAAACCAGACTTCTGTGTGATTACTTTGTCACTTGCACGCCCACCCCAAGCTTTGGAGATGAAAGTGACAGCTCCTGTTGGACTTATTCCTATAAGAAATTTTATTGTGTTGTGGGACTTGTACTGGGAATATGTTACAGCCCTGGCACTGAGAGATGTTGGTCGCTGTATGAAGATTTCGCTGCAATCGATGATGCATCTTACACCTTTGAAGAGCTTTGATCTGAATAGATTTGGTAGATTCTTCCTCACAAGTTCTCGAGATGGCCAGTGAATGAGACAATGTAAGCGTACTGACATAACATGCAGCCAGTCATGGAAAATGACAGATATGGCACCACAACTACAGTTGAATCTGTAAGACAAATCCTGATGAGTCAGGCCAAGGCGTAATTTCATCAGCACAGCAAGGAGTTGTTTTTCTGGTGTCACTCCTGAGGTTATGGGAGCCCATGCTGTTGTAAGGTAGGTCAACAGTGTAAAAAACATTGCAGCAGAAGGAAGTCCAGTGTAGAATTTGACTTTGCTATCATTTTTTATGTCACATGCAGGAGACCACTGCTGTATTTCACCTTGCATGTGTGTTTTTATCTTCATCTCCAGGTCTTTGTTTTGATGTTTCAGAGCAGCATTTTCATTTAACAGATCTTCAATATCTTTCATAGAAAGATCTGTCCCAACTGATGTCTCATTCTTGGAGCTTCCAGCTTCACAATTCACTTCACCAGGAGCGGCTGCTGCGGCGGTGGCTGCGGCTGCTGCTCGATTAGTTGACCTCCAGTATCTCTCTGTTCCCTTAACTTTCTGATGTCTGTGAGGCAGCTTTGAAGGAGCAAAGTCTGGATGGAGAGGGTCATCTGATGGCTTACCTGCAAAATGTACAGAAAGTATAAATTTAAATTTAAATACATTTATGAAGAGTCTTACACCTTTTCCAAAATGTAGGGACGAAGGGACTAGGTGCTTTCTCATCACCCAACAGCTACACATAGACCTATTATGAATCTGTACTTCTGTGCTTCCTTGTTATATTAAATTAGTTATTAAGCTGTCAACAACCAAATTTGTTTGTCATATTTAAACAACAACGAAGTTTAATACTTTAAAATGTCACCTGTTTGTGGGTAAACTTGATAAACAACATTTAGCATCATTTCTAAACATTGAGTGAAAAACCCATCAAGCACTATTCAAATGTTAAACTCATCATTATACCGTCTATGAAGGAGTTGAACTGTATGTTGGATAATGTGTTAAATGCCTACAGGAGGGACTGGCTGAAACAAAATGAGTTAGTTTGTGAGTGGTTGGAATAATAACACCAGACATCCCAGGATTTTCAAGTTAACGCTATCGGTAGCTTGCATTAATTATTTAACAGCTTTATTTTCATAGGTAACTAACTCATAGTAGCTAATCGTTAGCTGGCGCTAGTTAGCAACAGTGTTACCTTGCAAACATTACAATCCCGGACATACTAAGAAGCCTTGTCACCGTAAATGAGAACAGACGCAAAGCTTGTGTGCAATGCTAGCAGCTGCTAACTAAATGTAGCTGTGTTGGCTAACGTTAGTGCTGGCTAGCACGGTCTAAGCAGGCTGCTCGGCCCCGATGCGGCTTGTCATAAAGTTCTTACTAAATTATGCCGTTACATCATTAGCAGTGTTGTGTTTTTTTTTTAACTTACCGGTAACGAAATGGGTGCTGCAGACCCTAGAGTTCGTCGTTGGTTTCCAGTTGTCCCGTCGGAGTGCCGCAATCCAAGCGTTGCGCTGCTTTGTTTCCTTAGGAAAACGATACACTTTGATTTCCGACAGTAGGTTTGTGCCTGGTCGGAGGGAACAGCCTACGACTGAGCAACAAGGTCCTAAAACCAATTTAGCCATTTTCCCCCCAGGAAAAAAGTCAAAACACTGTGATCCGAGAGGCGAAACAACAAACACTCAGAGAGTTCAAAGTGCGTTCGATGCGAGACCGGAAGTCTGACTGGAACACGGAAGTCGTACCGGAAGAGGCGTTGAAACGGTCTATAGGCTAGCCTATAGATAATTATTGCTAAAAAGCTTTGATGTCATAGGCCTACATAGGATAGGCTACATAGGCTAACAATAAATCATTGCAACAACTGAATGACTGGCCCCTTAGGGTTCACAGCATTCTCTGGCCATTTGTATCATTTTTGAGCTGCCTAAGTGAATTTCCCTTTAGTCTATCTATCTATCTATCTATCTATCTATCTATCTATCTATCTATCTATCTATCTATCTATCTATCTATCTATCTATCTATCTATCTATCTATCTATCTATCTATCTATCCATCCATCCATCTGTCAATGCTACTCTACAGTAACGTAATTATGTAGTAGGCATGTTACTGTAATAAACAAATTTACAGTAACAATTATCACTACTGTAATCCTATTTGTTTGAATAAAAAATTAAACTGGAACAACAGTTATTTCAAAATATAAATTCTTTATTTGAAACTGCATCTTTTATATTCATGGATTGCAGTGACGTCACGTCGAAGTGACCCCTAATACATCCATGAGTGACCCATACATGTGTATGGAAGTGACCGCCGCCGTATTTGTGTCCAATTTGACACTTCTCATCATGAGAGCATGCAAACCGCAGGATGGAAATGACAGTTTCTTGACAAAATGACAGGGTTTTTCATAGGCTACATCCTGTCTCGGTTATTTCTCCATAATAGACAAACTCTATATTATCCCAAGTAGGACACGATTCATGAGTGAATTAATTTCATCCCATCGCAGTTATCTGATGGTGAGAGAACTTTTACATTTTTCTCAATCGCTTTGGTGCTTTTTTCACATCACTCTTAACATTTTGCACAACAGTTAGTGCATTTCTCAAAACAATTATTACCAACTGCAAAACCTAAGTGGACAACCTGCAAAAGCGCATCACTTGGTACACTTGCTCAAAATGGATAGTCCATCCCTCAAAAGCAAGTAATTATGTCAGTGAAACTGTCAGTGTCGTCAAAATGAGAAGTCCTGACATCATCGTTTTTGAAGAAGACAGTCAAATGGCTTTGTCATGTTTTTCATTATGACACTTTATTCTCTATGTGTTTTTCAATCCAAAAAAAGATACTACCTGAAAATACTCAAGACAGCACCATACACTATACAGCCATGTGAAGTAGGCCTACAGTTACACATTACTGGATGTAGTGGAGCTACTGAATGTTTCAAATTTTTACTATATGCTCTTTGCAATTCTTATTTGTTCACAGCATTGTGCAAAGAGTAGGATTTTCATCTTTTAGGGAAATCTTTACTGTGTTTGCTGTAATACTAGCTACAGTAGGCTACAGTAAATCTGTTCTCTTGTGAAGCTGTAAGTCTAAATGTAAATCTAAAATATGATTGTCCCACTGTGGCTTACAGGACACAATGAGCAGTGCAGATTGTTTAGTGCTGAATTACCGTCCAATGCTATAGCTACCTGTTCTTCCTTATTGCAGATGAATAGTAATTTAATTTGCAGTGTTTCTCCCAACATT